>NC_081170.1:447500-457500 GCF_012432095.1 Onychostoma macrolepis | reverse complement strand
TCTGTCTTTCTGTCTGTCTGTCCATCTGTCCTTCTGTCTGTCTGTCTGTCCTTCTGTCTGTCTGTCTTTCCATCTGTCCTTCTGTCCGTCTGTCTGTCCTGTCTGTCTGTCTTCTGTCTGTCTGTCCGCCCGTCCGTCCGCCCGTCCGTCCGCCCGCCCGTCCGTCCGCCCGTCCGTCTGTCTGTCTGTCCGTCCTGTCTGTCTGTCTGTCTGTCTGTCTGTCTGTCTGTCCTTCTGTCTGTCCTTCAGTCTGTCTGTCCTTCTGTCCATCCTTCTGTCTGTCTGTCCTTCTGTCCGTCAGTCTGTCTGTCTGTCTGTCTGTCCGTCAGTCTGTCTGTCTGTCTGTCTGTCTGTCTGTCTGTCTGTCTTTCTGTCTGTCTCTCTGTCTGTCTGTCCTTCTGTCCATCCGTCCGTCTGTCTGTCTGTCTTTCTGTCTGTGTGCAGGTAGACAGGATCAGCTGCAGTCTGAGTTTGTTGAACAATAGACATTTTTTCATTTAATTGCAATTAACGTGCAATTAAGTGTCCAAAAGCATCAAATTTTGTTACAGTTAAGTATATTATTCTAAATTATTTCCATAATAAGTACTTTTAAAAAAAGTGTATGCTAAAGTGTTCTTAAATGGACCTGTAGCACAATGACCAGACAATGCTTAACCTGTGTCCTGAAATTTATTAGAAACTGAGAGGAGGAGATATTTAATACAATTATCACCAAAAAAAAAAAAAAAACCCAAAACAACAGTCTGCGTTTAAAATTGAAAAAAACATGATTTTTGAAAACTTAAAAACGGAGTTATCAGTTTTTGCAAATTAACTCTTCAGATATCTGCCAATTGGGTCAGAAAAACACAGCTTTTCCCTTTAAATTAAGCTGATTTTTCTGAGCGTGTTGGCTGATATATACATATACATGTAATATAATCTATGTTTTCTCACTGTTTGTGTGTCCTTGTCCCTACAGATTTGAGTCTGTCCATCTGTCCTGTGCGTGTGACTAAAGCACCGTCTGATCGTGAACACTGATGATGAGCCGTCCAGACTGCTTCCACACACACAGATAGTGCTGCTGTAGATCTGATCATCATGGAGTCGGCGCTGAAGAAGTCTCTGCTGGCGCCCATAAAGACGCTGAAGTTCTGCGTGAGCGGAGAGAAGCTGCCGTCCGGCAGGACCAGACACGGGGCCTGGAGAGGCTCCAAACGCCAGGGGTCAAAGGGCAGGAGCTGCGTGCCTGACCCCCGTCTGCTGCGATCCTATCAGGCCGAGCTGGAGAGAGAGAGGTGAGACGGGTCACATGATCACCTGAGACGCCAAAATATCATGAATGTCATTTCATGCGGAGAAAGTCAAGTCAACATTATTTATACAGCGCTTTTACAATGTTGATTGTGTCCAAGCAGCTTTACAGTATTAAACAGTGAGAAAGAGGCTCAGTTTACAATCAGAACATTTGATAGACGTGATCTAATAAATCTAATAAAAATCATGAGGTTTTAAGTGTGATCAATGCTTTTTATTACTACTGCACATCCAGATGATGTTGGTGTGAAGATGTAAGGTCTGTTATGGTGTTATTTTAGTTTTTTTTTTTTTTTTAGTTTTTTTTTTTCAAATATACTTTCAGTTTTATTTTAATTTTAGTTCATTTTTTTGTGATTTTTGTTTGTTTGTTGAATACTATTTATTTATTTAATTACTTATTAATTATTTAATTAATTGTTTTAGTTAATTAATTTATTTAATTACTATTTAGATTTAATTTCCGTTTTAGTTCATTTTTAGTTTTTAGTTTTTTTAAATAATTTATTTCCAGTCTAAATGAAAATTTGAAATGTTGCTTGACAAACTGAATTAGTAGTTTTTCATCTATTATATTTTATTTTATTTCAGCTTTATTTGCAACAAATGTTATTCTTTGGGATAAACCCCTTGAGATGCATCATCTCGTTTTTCAAGGCGGTCCTATAACACAAGAATCCAAAAACATAACACAAAACAAACTACAACAATCAAAAAACAACACACCCTACTACAATATTAACACATGAAGTATTAATAATTATATTTATATTATTTAAATTGATATTGATATTTATATTTACGTAGCACATATAAATATAAACACAGATCATCTGAAACAATTACAAGAAGTTTCAGAACAAGAAAACAAACCTTTTTTGAACATATAAAATGAAGTCAAAGAACGTACATTTAAAGGTAAATTATTCCAATCTGCTGGAGACTTATACCTAAATGCCTTTTTCCCAAACACTTTATTAACTAAAGGAGTAAGAAAATAATAATTATCAGCCTTAAGTGATATGAAGAAGAATATAATATTAAATACTGATGCAAATAATTAGGATAATTAAAATGTATACATTTGAAAATAAATTGCAACCAGTGAATATGCCTTCTGCTATTGAGTGGAAACCATTTAAGTAAATCATTATCATTACACATTATTTTTTATATTGTTAGATATAATATAAATTTAAACTTAATTTAAACATACGCTTTGCACCAAAGACCATGGTATGAGATTTATCTTTGTTAAGCAGTAAATTGTTAGAATGGAGCCACTCTTGTAAAGCATTAAAGTCTAATTGAAGCATATTTTGAATTTGAGTTAAATGAGGATTTGAAAAGTAAATGACAGTGTCGTCTGCATACAGATAAACAGAACAATGCGAAAGAACTAAGGGAAGACTATTAATACAAATAGAAAAAAGAATAGGACCCATTATTGAGCCCTGTGGTACCCCTCTTTCTTGAGTAAATGAATCAGATTGCATTATTTCAATTAACAAAAATTTTTTATTTAAATGTAATAACCCTGGTTTGTAGATATTTAAACCCGGCATCAGAGCATCAACAGACCTGAAGTGACTTTTACTGCTTGTTTTGAAACATCTTAAAGGTTGATGTGGAGTGTTTGGATCACTGATGTTTCAGAATGGTTTACAGTGAAGCATCTGTAAACAGTAATGTTCTCTCTCGCTCGATCTTCAGGAAACTACGTGAGGCTGTGAACGCTCAGAAGAACGCAGAGAGAGCTGCGATGAGAGCGCATTTCAGGAGGAAATACCAGCTGACCAAGGTCAACACACACCGCACACACTGACCTATAAACACCAATATAAAGCCACATTCACAGCAAGAATCATAGCTATAACAATACTGGTACTAGCAGACGATAAGGTTCTGTGTATTATGAGCACTGTTTTGTCGTCTGTCACTTTAAATACCCAAGCTCTTTAAAGTCAGATTCTGATTGGCTGTCAATTGTGTTTATCATTCATGAGCTGGAGTAAAATCAGTCTGAAAGTGCTTCCAGTGATATCATTGCTCTGTTGTAACGTGAACTCACTATTCTCATAGAGTCTGTGGGATTGTGGATAATTTATGGTTATAGTTATCATTATTGGTGTGAATGGACCTGATAAACTTGTGTAGCATATGGTCAAATAAACATGCAAATATGATGTCAGAGATCAAGGCATCATTGTTACATGTCAGTTTTTAACAAACCCTTCCAGATAAATCACATGTTAAACTCACGGAACATAATCATGGTGTAAATGAGTTATTACATATTTTCCACATTTGTTCACATGAGTTTTTTATGGGAACTGACATTATGTGAACTGATTATAAACATTAGAGACTGTCAGTGGTGTTTGTGTTTGAGGGAATCATGTAGAAAACAGTCCAATCACTTCATAACATCAAAAACATTCAGGGACGATTTTTGCATGGGAATAAATTTGATCTATTCAATTAAACAATTAAACAGCCTTTATGTTTTAATGTAAATGAAAATAATTCATATAAAGTTTTGCAGAATACAAGCAAAATCATAATCATTGTAATGAGTTGTGATTGTAGTAATGTGCATTTGTCCGTGTCCTCCAGCTCATTAGTCTGCTCTCGTTAATCCATCCAGAATGCCAAGGACGCGGAGCAGCTGCGAGCCGCGGGGGGGAAAGTGTGTCTCCCGCGAGATCTGGCCAAGATGGTCAGTCACGAAGCCCCTGCTAAAGATGACAGCTTCCGTCTGCGGAGCGCCTTCCAGAGCCTGAGCCTCAGCACCGGCATCTTCACGGGAAAACCGAGCCGAGTGCCCTCGTCAGCCAATGAGACGCAGCCCTGCAGGGTCATGTGACGCTCCAGACACGTGGGTTTGAGACACGGTCGAGAGCCGCATGCATCACTCATCACAGATGCACAATAACACTGCAGCGGGAGCCTTGGCCTGTTTTTGTTTATTACCTCATATATTTTTCACACAAACTTCAGGAAGCTCTTATATTTCTCTTTTTCAATTTAATTTCTCGGGTTTTGTGGGTTCATGCATGACTGTTGTAAATAAGTGTAACTTGTTTATGTAGGTTTGAATAGTTTTATATGAAGCTAATTATAATGACAGCAGTCTAATTAAGTTTTTGAACCGTAAGATTTTTAATGTTTTTTTAAAGATTTCTCTTCTGCTCACCAAGCCTGCATTTATTTCATCCAAAATACAGCAAAAACATTAATATTGTGAAATATTTTTAGTATTTAAAACAGCTGTTTTCTGTGTGAATATGTGTTAAACTGTAATTTATTTCTGTGATGCGTAGCTGTATTTTCAGCATCATTACTCCAGTCTTCAGTGACACATGATCTTCAGAAATCATTCTAATATGCTGATCTGCTTTTTGTTATTATTATTATTATTATCAATATTTAGAACAGGTTGAGTACTTTTTCAGGATTCTTTGATGAATAGAAAGATCCAAAGATCAGCATTTATGTGAAATAAAAAGCTTTTATAACATTATACACTATACTATTCAAAGCTTGGAGTCGGTATAATTTTTGGGGGGAAGAAATTATAGAAATTAATACTTTTATTTAGCAAGGATGCTTTAAACTGATCAAAAGTGATGATAAAGACATTTGTAATGTTACGAAAGATTTCTATTTCAGATAAACGCTGTTCTTCTGAACTTTCTATTCATCAAAGAAACCTGAAAAAATTATACTCGGCTGTTTCCAACATAATAATAATAATAAATGTTTTTTTGAGCAGAAAATGAGACGATTAGAATG
The DNA here is from genome assembly GCF_012432095.1 of Onychostoma macrolepis. Classification (NCBI taxonomy): domain Eukaryota; kingdom Metazoa; phylum Chordata; class Actinopteri; order Cypriniformes; family Cyprinidae; genus Onychostoma; species Onychostoma macrolepis. Next base: position 452,403 of record NC_081170.1, on the reverse strand, counting down.
ATTTCTGAAAGATCATGTGACTGAAGTAATGATGCTAAAAATTCAGCTTTGAAATCACAGGAATAAATTACATTTTAAAATATATTCAAATAGAAAACATTATTTTAAATAGTAAAAATATTTCACAATATTAGTGTTTTTGCTGTATTTTGGATAAATAAATGCAGGCTTGGTGAGCAGAAGTAGTCTATGTAGCATTGTTTAGAGCTGAACGATTGGATAGTTTATATTTGTTAACTTTATAAACATTCAACAACATTTGCTAATAGTGTGTATCATTATATGTGAGTAGATGTATATGCTGGATATGCATACAGTATAATTGTTAGATCTTGAACATTTTGTCCATGTCTAAGCAGTTTAAGTGGGAAGTTGTTTAAAAGTCATGCCATAATGCTTTTATATTTAGTTTGCCATTGTGTGACACAACTGTGACAAAGAATAAAAACTCCATGTGATGCATCAAGTCAAGTCACCTTTATTTATAAAGCGCTTTTAACACTACAGACTGTGTCAAAGCAGCTTTACAGTATTAAATAGAAAAACAGTGTGTCAATAATGCAGAAGGACAATAGTAAACACTCAATTTTCAGTTAAAGGCGGTTCATCATTGAATTCAGTGATGTCATCGTCCAGCTCAGTTCAGTTCTGATAGTTTCTGTGCGATCAAGTCCACGATATCACTGAGAAATTCATTACATTCATATTATTGTGTACGAGCTTCTTATTTGAGATTCACACGTGTTCTGCATCATAAACATAAGAGTAAACACTCTACCAGAAGAAAACATCTGTGTGTGTGTGTGTGTGGTGTGTGTGTCTGTGTGTGTGTGTGTGTGTGTGTGTGTGTGTCTGTGTGTGTGTGTGTGTGTGTGTGTGTGTGTGTGTGTGTGTGTGTGTGTGTGTGTGTGTGTGTGTGTGTGTGTGTGTGTGTGTGTGTGTGTGTGTGTGTGTGTGTGTGTGTGTGTGTGTGTGTGTGTCTGTGTGTGTGTGTGTGTGTGTGTGTGTGGTGTGTGTAAAGTGAGGACATTTTGGCCGGGCTTCACTTTCTGAGGCCTGTTTGAGGGTCAAGACTTGGTTTTAGGGGTCAGGTTATAATCGGGTAAAGGGTAGGTTTAGGGTGAGGGTTTGGGTGAGGCACTTAGTTCTGAAGGTTAGGGTCAGGAGCTGGAGATTGCATTGTGTCAATGTATGTCCTCACAAAGATAGCTACACAGAGTTGTGTGTGTGTGTGTGTGTGTACTGGTTTTTGTGGTTTACGGGGACAAAATTTGTTTAATAACATGGGTATGACAGAGGTATTACAATTTGAAGGTGGTTTATGAGGACACTGTCTATGTCCCCGTAAATCAAAAGGCTTAAAAAACATACTAAATGGTGTTTTTTTTTAATCTAAAAATGCCTGTAGTCTCCTGTAAGGGGTAGGTTTAGGTGTAGTACAATAGAATATACGGTCTGTACAGTAGAAAAACCATTACGCCTATGGAGAGTCCCCACAAGGATAGCAAACCAGACGTGTGAGAGTGTGCGTGTCTGTGTGTGTGTGTGTTATCCAGCTGATGTGTTGTTCTTCTCTTGAACTTTGCCCTGATGTGACAGTAACTCATGGGTCCAGTGAGAGGGCAGGAGGACAGACAGGAAGCGTTGCTGTGTGTTAAAGCGGTTCAGAGTGATCAGATCGAGTCAGAGAGAAGCAGCATGCTCTCCTCACGCTTGCGTCCACCGCCGTCCTCCGTCCGCTCGCTGTGTGTGTGTGAGGATGCGGTGACGGAGCGAGCGCTGCAGAGGAGAAGCGGAGGAAGAGTGCGAGGCTTCCAGGAGATTCCTCACACCGGCAGCAGCGGCTGGATCAACCTGCTGCGCTTCTGGAAGGACGGGAGGTTCAGCCTGCTTCACAAACACATGGAGAACACCTTCAGACGCCTCGGACCCATCTACAGGTACAGCTCTGAGAACTCATCAACTAAAGCTGATCATCATCATCATCCGTACAGCGAGTCGCATTGCTAATAACTCGTTTACTGAACTTTGATCGGTCATGTAGAATTATCTGCCAGCGGGGTCAGAAAAAGAAACTTGTTTTGCCTTTGAAGTCATTTTATTTTTCTGAGACCATTGGCAGATGTTTGTTCTTGTTATAAACTCTAACATTATTTATGCATTTCTTATTAAACAAGACGACTTACGTCATTTTGCATCTCCATGTTTAGATATCTGTCCTGGAAACAGTGAACATTTGATCATAAATCATTCATCAGAAATGCAGAACAATCACTGAAGAAATGTTCTGCTCCATTATTTAAACCCACTCATTGACTTTTGAAACATCACAAATTTTAACTTAAACTTTTTTTAGTGGATTTCCTTGAACATTAAATGCAATTAAACTGAAGTGTAGAAGTTAATGATTAAAAAAAAGATTCAAAAGGCACGAAAATACATTGCATTAATTGTATTTTAATGCATTATTTTCCTAAAATGCAACATGGTTGTATATTTAAGCTGTCAGTATTTCATTTGGAAACATTTCACACACAATTTCAGTATTAAAAATTCAGTCGTTTATATTCACCCTCGAGAGTTCGTTACAAAATATTCACAAAAAAATACATTTAAAAATTAAAAAGAAAGGATGTGGATAAACATACATAAATAAATAAATAAAATAAAGATTTATTATTTAACACAATTACTCGTTCACTTTGAAAACATCCTGCTTTTATTGAACTTTTTTTTTTTTTTTTTTGATGAATTTTTCTAAACTTGAACTATACAGTACTGTGCTAAAGTCTAAGCCACTAGTATTTTCACCAACAAAAAATGGCTTTAAGTCAGTTATTTCTATCTTTTGCTGTAGTGTGTCAGGAGGAAATATCACTTTACATTTCCAAACATTCATTTAGCCATTAATTATAATAATCATCAGTACTGTATTTCAACTTTTATGGAAGTAAATGAATGATAAATGTCTTTGAAACGGAAAAACATATTTAACAGCACTAATTGAAACGAGTGCATTGCATTAACAGTGCTTGCATTTTTAGGGACTGAAATTCAACGTTTTTTATTTTTAAGCTATTAATGTTTCAGCCGGAAACATTTCACACAATTTCATTATTAAAAACCATTCAAATTCTCATTCCAGAGTTTGTTTACAAAATATTGAATCAAAATGAAAAAGAATACACAATAAATAATATATAAATACATTTTTGATGCCAGATTTATATCACAAAACAAAACGAGAGCATGATAGTAATCGTGATTATATTGTTGTCATAATTGTTGGAAGTCAAAATCATAACTGAAAATAGATTCAGATGAAAGGCCAGCCGGAGCGATGCATGCAGCTGAGCTCGTGTTGTGTTTCAGAGAGTATCTGGGCTCTCAGAGCAGCGTGAACATCATGCTGCCGACGGACATCGGGGAGTTGTTCCGATCCGAGGGCCTCCATCCGCGCCGCATGACGCTGCAGCCCTGGGCCACACACCGAGAGACACGCAGACACAGCAAGGGCGTCTTCCTCAAGTCAGTGTGTGTGTGTTACTGTAATACAGTGACCCCAAAAACACCACATCTCAGATGCTGCAGGGTCTCTGTCATCACTCTTCTCTAGCGTTCAAACCCAGCACATTTCTCTCAGTCGTGATGTTTTGCTGTAAAGTGTGTTTGTGCATCTCTCTCAGTGTTGGAGAGTAACTAGTTACATGTAACTAAATTACATAATTTAATCACAAAATAAGGTTACACTTTATTTTAAGGTGTAATTATACATGTAAGTTCTGAGTAATATTAATTAACTGCATGTACTTATATGGTTAAGATTAGGGTTTGGTTTAGGGTTACTTGCATGTAATTATGCATAATTTATTGTTATTATACTGGCAATTACATGTAACGTGTAACAAGGACACCTTAAAATAAAGTGTTTTAAAAAACCCAAAATAAATGAAATTGTAATCAGTTACAGTTACTGAGGAAATAAAAGTGTAATTAAATTACAGTTACTTATGAAAAGGGGGTTACACCCACGTGCAGATTTAATTGATTTCTTTCAGAAATTGCAGAGACTGCTCTAATATACGACAGACCAATGTTTCAGGAGTTTAGGACACTGAATTGCTTATTTGATATCTGTTTGGGTTTATGTATATGTTTTATTTTTTAAGATTAACTGTTTTTTTTCTGAGCCATTGTCAGATGCCAGTGTTTGCTGTCGTAGCTGTGCAAAGATTTGATTTCAAAAACAGTATCATAGCTATTTAACTATTTCTTGTTATGGTTTTAAATCTGTATTTAACATCAGAATGATCTCAAAGTAAGTCTGATTTTGTGCTGGCTGTGCTTTAAAATTAAATTATTATAATCTTAATTCAAGGGATAAAGGATTTTGAAAATGACAGTAATCAGTGTTGAGTACGGTAAGGTTAACGCTGCCTGGTTTAGATGTTTAAACATGATTAAAACAGTAGAAATTTAGAAGAGTAATCAAATGTGATCAGTTACATTAATAAAGTAATTGAAATTGTTACACTACTTATTAAATTTGAGATCGGGTAACTTGTAATCTGTAACCTGTTACATTTCCAAAGTAACCCTCCCAACACTGGTCTCTCTGTACAGTAAGTGACCGTGATGTAGTGATGTCCAGATGTGTAAGTGTTTGTGTGGCTGCAGGAACGGGACGGAGTGGCGCTCCGACAGGCTGCTGTTAAACAGAGAGGTGATGGTCACGTCAGCCGTACACCGCTTCCTTCCGCTGCTGGATGACGTCGCGCAGGATTTCTGCCGTTCGCTGCGACACCGGGTGCAGACCGAGGGTGTGGGAGAGACGGGTCAGCGCAGTATGACTCTTGACCCCAGTCCTGACCTCTTCCGCTTTGCCCTGGAAGGTCAGTGTTCG
>NC_081170.1:435000-445000 GCF_012432095.1 Onychostoma macrolepis | reverse complement strand
AAATATATATATATTAAAAAAATATTTCATCTAGTTTCCCAGGCAAGATTTCTAATTTTTGTTTAGTTCAATTTGATGTACTAAAATAGCTGAAACTAAAACTGAAATAAAAATACGTATATAAAAACTATGCTTAAAACCAACAGAAACTACTAAAAATGACAAAAACATGCAACAGAATTACTAAAACTTTAACTAAAATGAAAATGAAATTTTTTTATTCAAAATAGGAATAAAAATGTTAATATATGAAAGCTTGTTTACACCATGCAGTTTTCGGGTTAGTTACTTTTTTCATTTCAATTTTGAGTTTGTTTTACAATTCAGATTTTATTTCTTGCAGTTGTGCGAAAAGTTTGAATTGCGTGATTTAAATGCAGAATTGCAGGAAAAAAGTCTGAATTGCATATATTGATGCACTAAAAAACGAATAAAACAAAATGCTATTTTTATGATCCCTATGATTTTTTTAAATGATTAACATCTTTCAGATTGTGCAAGGGATGGTGTGTAAACTTATAAGCACAATTGTATGACTCTTTTGTTAAAAAATAGCTAAAGTCAACATAAATGTATGTAATTAACTGATGTTTTCATACTGTGAGTGATTCATCAGTGACGTTACTCCTAAGGAACGAGATGTTTGTCTGTGTGCTGATGTGTTTGGTTTAATCTAATAGCTGCTGTAAGTGTGAGCGTGTCTCTGTGTGCGTCAGACCGCCGTGCCGCTGCAGTTCGCTCTCTTTGAGTTAGCGAGGAACCCTGGGGTGCAGGAGCGGGTGCGAGCGCAGGTGCTGGCCTCATGGGAACAGGCTTCAGGAAACCCCCAGAAGGCCCTGCAGGGGGCGCCGCTGCTGAAGGGAACCGTCAAGGAGACGCTCAGGTGAGAGCTTGAACAAATAACCAGAGGTTATAATAACAGTTCCAAAATAACACAAAAGTGCGGTGACCTGAGAGAGCTCAGCACGCTGCTACTTCAGAAAACACATGCAAACAGAGAAAGCACCAGCAATTTAAAGGGACAGTTCATCCAAAAATGAAAATTCTGTCATTAATTATTGTGTGTGTGTGTTTTAGGCTGTATCCGGTGGGAATCACCGTCCAGCGCTATCCGGTCAGAGACATCGTCCTGCAGAACTATCACGTTCCGGCCGGGGTGAGACGGCCTTTTCTCTGATTCAATCCATTCATTCTAATGTAAAGTTTTGCCACAAATTTATTTTTGGAATCCAGGAATCACGGGTTTAATCGGGAAAGCGGGAAAAACACAAGCTCATGAGACTCCAGCGCCCGTTTCAGTCATCTTGACCTTTTGAGTTTGACCTCTAAAACTGTTTTGGCTAAAAATTATTCAGCATTTTTCTCATTTGATATTATTTCTGAACATATATAGTTCAAACTATAGTAGACTGCTGCTCAAAAGTTTGGGATCAGTTAGATTTTTAATGTTTTTAAAGACATCTCTTCTGCTCAGAAAATACAGAAAAAACAGTAATATTGTGTCATATTATTGCAATTTTCTATATTAATATACTGTAAAATATAATTAATTCATGTGATGCGCAGCTGTATTTTCAGCATCATTACTCCAGTCTTCAGTGTCACATGATCTTCAGAAATCATTCATTAACAATATGATTTATTAACAATATGCTGATTTATTATCAATGTTGGAAACAGTTTTTACTACTTACATTTTTTTTGGAACCTGTGAAACTTTTTTCTTTGATTAATAAAAAGTTAAAAAGAACAGCATTTATTCATCATAGAAATATTTTCTAACAATATAAGTCTTTTCATCACTTTTTATTAATTCAACACAAAAAATATTAATTTCTTTCAAAAATTTTAAATAAATGCTGTTCTTTTGTACTTTTTATTTATCAAAGAATCCTGAAAAAGAGTATCACAGGTTCCAAAAAAATATTAAGCAGCAAAAACTGTTTCTAATATTGATAATAAATGAGAATATTAGAATGATTTCTGAAGGATCAAGTGACACTGAAGACTGGAGTAATGGCTTATGAAAATTCAGCTTTGCATCACATGAATAAATTCCGAATTAAAGTATATTAAATTAGTAAACCGTTATTTTAAATTACAATAATATTTCATAATATTACAGTTTTTCTGTATTTTTAATTAAATAAATGCAACTTTGATGAGCATAAGAGAGTTTACATTTTTTTTTTTTAAAGCGTAAAAAATCTTTTGAACGGTAGTGTATGTTCAAAACAATATCTGTCTTTATATTTCATGCATCTTTTCTGCAAAGATGTTTAACAAGTGCTGAACGTCATGTGTGCTGCACTTGCTTTAATGTCAAGCAGTTGAGCAGTTAAAGCTCTGTCAGCGTGTCTGAGTGTGTTGTGCTGGTTCAGACGCTGGTGCAGGTGTGTCTGTATCCTCTGGGCCGCAGTGCCGAGGTGTTCGAGGGTCCGGAGCGCTTCGAGCCGAGCCGCTGGGGCTCTGAGAGCGCTGCAGGAGCAGGCTTTCGCTCGCTGGCCTTCGGCTTCGGATCCAGACAGTGTGTCGGCCGCAGGATCGCAGAGAACGAGATGCAGCTGCTCTTACTGCACGTGAGTACAAACCAGAGTCACATGACTGGGTCTGATTCTCCAGAAGACACTGACTGATGAGTGAAATAACCGCATGCCGTTTAGAGTAGATCCAACTTCACTGTCATTGTGTAGAGTACAGAGACCATCATCTACCCAGAAGTGCAAATAGCAATGTAAGCATATTATATCATTTGTGTTAAAGCGCACATTTAAGAAGCACTAGAAAAGATTTCTCTAATTTACATAACCTCCTAGAGAGCTGCTGAGTTATTATCATTAACTAAAACTAAAACCATAAAACTTATGTGAAACATGTAACATGAACTTCATAAAATAAACATTACTTTATAAATATATATATATATACAGTATATATATATAAATTTAATGAATAAATTGAAATGTGTTTAGGTGTATACGTGTGTGTGTGTGTGTGTGTGTGTGTGTGTGTATATGAGCACAGGTATATTTGTAGCAACAGCCAACAATACATTGTATGGCTCACAATTATCCATTAGGATATTAAGTAAAGATCATGTTCCATGAAGATATTGTTAATTTCCTACTGTAAATGTATCATGTATGTATTTGATTAGTAATATGCTTTGCTAAGAACTTCATTTGAACAACTTTAAAGGTGATTTTCTCAATATTTAGATTTTCTTGCACCCTCAGATTCCAGATTTTCAAATAGTTGTATCTCAGACAAATATTGTCCAACAAACCATACATCAATGGAAAGATTATTTATGTATAGATATGTATAAATCACCCTTATCACCTGCTCCAGGGTCTCATATAGCAACCTAAATACTTATTTTATTTGAACTAGTTGCCAAGACAATATTTCTCTTTTTTGTTTAGGTTAACTTTAAGTTAAAAAAATAACTGAAACTATATTAACTAAATTAATAAAAATAATACAAAAATATTAATAAAAAGAACAAAAACACAACAAAACTGCTAAAAATATAACTAAAATTAAAGTGAAAACAGAAAATATAAAAATAAAGTGTAATTAATAATATTCATAAACTAAATCATAATATAAACAAAAACAGTATCTCAATGATAGAAAAACAATACTGGTTAGATTATACAACGTAAAAATGCACGCTGTAAATAAAACACATCATGTGAGTACATTTTACGAGAAAATACTATTTCAGTCTTTCTACTTGACTTGACTAATTGTGCTCAATGTGGTATTTGGCGTTTCTTTGAAATAATTTGTGTAATGTACTATCAATTTCTGAGTGAAAATTGTTTCAAATTAATTGTTTTATTGTACTATATAATGGACCGGTGTATAGATATTCTAAAAACAGTTTTCCAGGTGAACTTCTGAAGCTGCTGCACTTTGATGATGATGATGATGATGATCAGACGGCAAATATAAAACACTCTGTGTGTGTGTGTGTGTGTGTGTGTGTGTGTGTGTTTCTGCAGATTCTGAGGCACTTCAGACTGACGGTTTCATCCACAGAAGATCTGAACACTAAATACACTCTGATTCTTCAGCCCCAGTCTCCTCCCAGAATCACCTTCACCACACGCTCACTATAAATCACACTCTTATTAGTGTTTATGAATATTACAGTGTTTCCTATCAATGATTTATCTGTGCTTATCAATATTTTTAAGGCAAGACACTACACTACTCCCCTTATTAACTGATCACATTAAGAATTGTAAAAAATAAAAATAAAATAGTTAATAAAGTTTTCTGAAATGTTATGTTTAAATATGCAAATGAGACATTGTCTAAATAAATATGCACCAATTTGCAGACATTTCCAGAATTACATAATAAATTATTGTATAAAACCAGGTTCATAATTCGTGTTTGATTTTGTTGTTGTATTAAAGTTCAAGGTTTTTTTTTCCAGAGGGGATTTTGGATTTCTTTTTATCACAAAAAAAATACTGTCAACAGACAGAAACCAAACACATTATCAGCATGTAAAATGTTGTATAAATCAGTGTGAATTAAATATGAACCAACCTTCAGAATATAGAGAGAAAAAAAACTCTTTAAAGATTGAAATCTACAGATGCAAATAGATAAAGTGCAATAAAATAAACACTTAAATGTGTATTTTGGATGCTTTCTTTCCACTATAGCCTGATAAAACACTTTATGAAAAGCCAAAAAACTCAAAATCCCAAAATTGAGCAATGCATGAATAAACGATGGTTTTGTCTGCAGTGTCTGCTTTAATTCCTGCGCCTCGTAGTGGATCATATTCACATTATTGCAGCTCTCAGAAGCAGAAGTCGTCGTATTTTGGTAAACTTCTATAGTGGTGAACAGAAAATATAATTTTTGTGTTCTCATTTGCTAAAATGGTCAAATAAAAAAAGACCATATTTCAATGAATGTACAAGAGGAGAGACCGATCTAAGCTGGACTAGGACTAGATCTAGAGGAGACTTAAACACACACGGTCTGTCAATAATCAATAGAAAATAAGTTAATAAAAGAATCTTATGGCTCTGATTATGAGCTTCTCATTCGTTTGATTATGAAGAAATACATATTTTGAAGTGTGTGTGTGTTGTACTTGTATTCACTGTGTTATGAGGATCAAATGTCCCCACAAGGATAGTAATAACAGTAAATTTTGTCTTTGTGGGGACATTTGTGTGTGTGTGTGTGTGTGTGTGTGTGTGTGAGAGCGAGTGAGTGTGTGTGTGAGAGAGTGAGTGTGTGTGTGAGAGAGTGAGTGTGTGAGAGAGAGAGAGTGAGTGTGTGTGTGTGTGTGTGTGAGTGAGTGAGTGAGTGTGTGTGTGTGTGTGTGTGTGTGTGTGAGAGAGAGAGAGTGTGTGTGTGTGGGTGAGAGAGAGAGTGTGTGTGAGAGAGAGAGAGAGAGTGAGTGTGTGTGAGAGAGTGAGTGTGTGTGTGTACGCGCAGGGACGGGCAGTATTTCAAATACATGTATTTAAAATACGTATTTGAAATACAAAAAAATATTTTGTATTTAAATACATTTAATCTTAGTATTTTTATATTTTCAAAATAGTTTTTGTCAGTCAGCCTCTTTATTAGACTGCTGATGTCCTGAATCTACTCGTTCAGACATGACGCTCTCATTCATGTGAGCTGCAGCTGTATGACTCCATCTAGAACTGGGTAATGAAATGTCCTGTATGGAAATAAGGAATAATACTGCCTTCGTGTGCTATCAAAATGTCCTATTTCCAATTATGTCGCATTCATGGGGGGTGAATGTACAGCACACTCTTCCACCTAAAAGCTAAGTGAATAGCAGATAGCACACCACAACACAAAAAAATGAATGATAAAAACCATTGACAGCCAACTGGAAACATTTTTGCTTTAAAGAGCTTGAGCATTTAAAGTGACAGATGACAACTGCATTGTATACTTAGAATACACTTGGCAGGGATCTGCAAGAAATGGGACCCAGATGCAAATGAGCAGACAAGGGTATTTTATTAAGACGTGGACTAGAACAGCGGGGAGAACGGAGGTGTGAAACGGTCCAAAAAGAGGGGCAGGGCAGACGGCACAATACAGGCAGGAGGGATGACCACTGAGACAGTCCGAGATGACAACGGACTCGAGCACGGAGGAGCCAGCTCCAGAGAACACAGGGAACCCGTAGCTTGAAGTAAAACTCAATGTCGCACCAGTCTCGCCAACAAGTAGGGATTCACAGAACCAGAGACTGGACACGTGAGAGCGGAGCACTGCTTCCAGGCAGCAGGGGTCAGAGGCCGGGGAACCTGGGTGAGGGCAGGACAGGACAAAACATGATAACAAACGAGACGAGACTAAATACAACACGACACAAGACAGACAATTAAAAACAAGAGAACAAAGCAAAAGCAATAAATAACCAAAACTAGCCAAAGAATACAGTAAAAACAAAGCCAAGATCCAAAGAAGAACTGGAACTGCAAAAAACACAGGTAAATGAAAACCTAAAAATCAAAAGAAAAACAAAACTAGATTAGAATCAAAAACAAGACAGAACTAGAGAAGACAAAAAGAAAACAAGGATATGAAAAAAAAACCTAGATAAGAGATCAAAATAGCTCAAGCCAGATCAAAGGATAAATTCTGGAGCAAGAAACAAGTAAACACCAAAACAAACCAGCAAAGACACAAGGAAAGGACACAATATAAAGGAGCAGAGCACATGCGGATCAGGTGAACACAATCAAGCAAACGAAGACTAGACAAGCACTAAACAAGGGGGCGTGACCAGAGGAGACAAGGGGCGTGACCAGAGGAGACAAGGGGGCGTGACCAGAGGAGCACATGGCAAACAGAGACAGAGCCATGTGCTCAGACACAAAACAAACAAAGAAACATTGAACAGAGACCAGACAGACAAGACTGTCAGAGCAGGATCCTGACAACACTAATACAGTTATCTTTATAATTATCATTCTTGGTGTAAACAGGTCGTTACACTTCACTGGACGGCCAATTTCACATGTATTTTGCGTATTTTCAAAATACAAAATACTGTATTTGTATTTAAATAAATTTTATCCACACAGTATTGTGTATTTTTATTTTAAATACATTTTGATGTAATTGTGCCGATCTGTGTGTGTGTGTGTAAGAGTGTGTGTGTGTGTGTGTGTGTGTGTGTGTGTGTGTGTGTGTGTGTGTGTGTGTGTGTGTGTGTGTGTGTGTGTGTGTGTTTGTTTGTTTGTTTGTGTGTGTGTGTGTGTGTGTGTGTGTGTGTGTGTGTGTGTGTGTGTGAGTGTGTGTGTGTGTGTGTGTGTGTGTGTGTGTGTGTGTGTGTGTGTGTGTGTGTGTGTAAGAGTGTGTGTGTGTGTGTGTGTGTGTGTGTGTGTGTTGTGTCCATACCTCAGTGTTCAGATTAATCAAACTTTGACCTTGACTCGTGTGATCAGAGTGTGTCCTGTAGGTGGCGCTGCAGAAGATCAGTGTATCTCCAGAAGTCTTGAGCTCAGGCTGGAGACTCCTTCAGCAGCAGGACACACTCAGGTAAGACACCTGTCTGTCTCGCTAAACATCATATACGGGTTAATGTCGGGGTGTTTGTGTTACTGAGACTGAAGTAAAGCTCTCCTGGAAGAACTTCTTACATAACTGTTCCTCGTCTGTACAAAGTTCAGATATTTGTCCATGAGTGAATTCAGTCATAAAAGCTAACATCAAATCCTTCATCAGTGCAGCTGTGCTCCTCCAGATCTCAGTTCGTTAGTCTGATATAACTCAGTTAATTTTAATAAGAGTAAAACACCACAGTAAAACTACATTATTATCTGTTTTCCTCAAGCTTGTTTTTATTCCAGCGAATCCGAGTGGTGCTTTTGTCTCAAAGTGACTCTTTCTGCACAAAGGTTTGTTTGTCCACTAGCTACTGATTTACTTCCTGCGTTAGTCACTGCAAACACACCGGCTTTATTACTGTTGATCTGTACAGATACGCCTCTGACAGAGATAAAGACCTTCAGAACAAACTGTCCAAAACTCATGTTCTTCCTAACCTCCGTGACTTTCTTCTGTGGAACATCAGAGAAGATATTCTGGAGAATGTTGGGAACCAAACAGTTTGGGTTCTCATTGCCTGCCTTTAACTGAAAATTGAGTGTTTACTGTTGTCCTTCTGCATTATTGACACTGTTTTTCTATTTAATACTGTAAAGCTGCTTTGACACAATCTGTATTGTTAAAAGCGCTGTATAAATAAAGGTGACTTGACTTGACAAAAAATATAATGTCAGCTAAATAAAGCTAATAAAGTCATCATCTTTCGTGTTCCACAGAAGAGAGTCTGACTCCTTGGATTGACACGAGGGAGAATAAATGATGACAGAATGATTTCTTTCCCCACCAGCGTTTTCAAAAAAAAAAGTTGCTAGGCGCCGCCAGCATTTCTATCATTTTCACAAAATTTTCATGGCCCCCAGAATATTTTATTGAATATCTGAACATGCAATATGTCAGAAGAAAGAACAGAACCTCTGCTTTTAAACAAAAAAAACATTTTATTCTAGCTTCATGCAATCTTTTTAAATCAATACTTGAATTCATGAAAATGAAGTTTCATGAAAAAAAGCAACATTTGGAACAAAAAACTGAGAAAATCACGTTTTTGTAAAAGACTATGTCTGAATATTTTACAGATGCAACCATTGGTTTCTGCCTCTTCTTCACCTGTGTTTTGATCCAAAGATTCAATAGTCTTTCAGAAGATGTGTAGTAGCGCCTCTTACTGTATAACAGTGATTGACTATTTATTGATTGACAGCTCTCTTGTTGAGAGAAATCAGGAGTAAGATGTTACTGTAGTTACAAAACAAACATTCAGTATTCCTCAACATGAATACAGTGAAATACAATTCAGAATATGATGCAAACTTGCAATAATTAAATGTTAAATAACACAAACATCCTTTATGTATTTAATCCCATTTTGTTAACCAATGTCTTTGCTGCTGACCTTCAATAAACCAATACAATCATACTAATAAACAAAGATTACGCTAGATAAACTTTTGCTTTATTGCTGAAGTTCTTTCTTGTTCTACTGTACAGACGGTGAATTTACTTTTCCTTCCGCCTGAGGTTTATTCATTTCACTTTTGGTCTGAAAGGCTTTTACGTTTGCCAAAAATATAACTTTTCATATCAGAAACAAACATGCAAGCCCAGGCCAGATGAGAGAAAGTAACGCAAATGTAACGTAACGCATTACTTTCCATAAATGTAACTAAGTAACGTTATTTTTTATGGAGTAATACAATAGTGTAATGCATTACTTTTAAAAGTAACTTCCCCAACACTGCTAGCAGAAATGAAACTTGTTGCAAAGCTGCATGGCGTCCTATCATCATCACAGTAGCACGCTTAAATTCCCTGAGCTCTTCAGATTCATCTACATGTGTGTAAATACAGACTGCATGCTGGGAGATTTTATACACCTGTGGCAGTGGGTCTGATTGAAACACTTGAATTCAGGAATTAAGAGGTGTGTCCCAATACTTTTGTCCATGTAGTGTGTATATGGCAGACAGTAGTGTCACTATTCAGCTCAATAACGGCGTCAGTGTTGTAAAATTCATCACTTATGAAAGATCAAGTTTTGTTCAGTGCAGGGTGAAACATCTGTAACTCCTCAGCTGAGAAAGTGTTTTTCTGATAGCACCGATCGCTCTGATTGATGAAGCAGATGCTTGTCTCAGCAGAAAGTGTTCGGTCAGGTTGTGTTGTTTCTGTGTGGATATCTTTAGTAAGGGCAAAGTCTGGATGGTCATTTTTAGAATCAGGGCTGATGTGCAAATAAACACTGACCTGAACGAGAACTGAACGGCCGGATCTGAGCGTGAGGAGAGGATAAAGCGTGTGTGAGAGACAGAGAGTGTGTGTATAGAGGATCTGTCAGGATGGGAGGTGAGTATGAACACACAAAGCTTCTCTAGATCTTCAG
>NC_081170.1:407500-430000 GCF_012432095.1 Onychostoma macrolepis | reverse complement strand
CGTGAGGGAGGTGCTGGGAGCCAAAGGACAGAACATCAAAATCATCAGCAAAGTGGAGAGCAGACAGGGTGTTCAGAAGTGAGACTCAGATTCAACACACGCTTCAACACGCTTCCACACACTTCAACATGTTTCCACACACTTCAACATGTTTCCACACGCTTCAAGACGCTTCCACACATTTCCACATGCTTCAACACGCTTCCACACATTTCAACATGCTTCAAGACGCTTCCACACGCTTCAAGATGCTTTCACACGCTTCTACATGCTTCAACACGCTTCAAGACGCTTCCACACATTTCCACATGCTTCAACACGCTTCCACACATTTCAACACGTTTCCTCATGCTTTAACACGCTTCAAGACACTTCCACACGCTTTAACATGCTTTAACACGCTTCCACCCACTTCTACACGCTTCCACGCGCTTCCAAATGCTGCCACATGCTTCAACTTTCTTCCACATGCTCTCCATGTCTCCACACCTCTTCATTCCTCACTGTAGTTTTGAGGAGATCCTGAAGGAGAGTGATGGCATCATGGTGGCTCGTGGTGACCTTGGCATCGAGATCCCGGCAGAGAAAGTCTTCATCGCTCAGAAGATGATGATCGGACGCTGTAATTCTGCAGGAAAACCCGTGATCTGTGCCACACAGGTGCGTAATGCGTGATTCTGATGATCACAACAATTAAAATAATGAGAATTTTGTCCATCGAAATCAAGAATTTAGATCAGCACTAGATGAGCTCAACCATTCTGACTCTGAGGATAATATTTGAAGGCTTATTCTGCTACTAGTTTATCTCAAGTCAAGTCACCTTTATTTATAAAGCGCTTTTAACAATACAGATTGTGTCAAAGCAGCTTTACAGTATTAAATAGAAAAACAGTGTGTCAATAATGCAGAAGGACAAAAGTAAACACTCAATTTTCAGTTAAAGGCATTTCATTATTGAATTCAGAGATGTCATCGTCCAGCTCAGTTCAGTTCTGAAGCCCACGATATCGCTGAGAAAACTAAACAAGCCAGAGATGTACAGAAACTAGTGTCAATTTAATTTAATATTTATTTAAATATTACAAATCTGGTTTTTATAATATTTATTTATATTTAATATTTATAATATTTACATTTAATTTTCGTTGTCAAAGACAATATTCGAAGGTTTGTTTACAGAAACTGTTGGCAATCAATAATATTGGCAATAAAATTATTTTATTCTATATTTAACTTATAAATAAATGTATAAGAAAAATTTAAATCTGATGTATTTAATATGTATAATAATGTGTCTAAATACCTAAAATACCTGAGTAAAATTATATAAATTCTATTTAGAATAAAATTTAATTAATATAACATTTAAAATGAATTAATTATATATATATATATATATATATATATATATATATATATATATATATATATATATATATATATATATATATATAAATTAATTATTAAAATGTAAATAAGTAAATTTGGGGGTCGCAATTTCTGCTAACTTTCATTATAAAAAAAATGTATGTAGTATATATATTTTTTCATGAAGTATAGAAATCAGTATTTTCAATTTCCCTCATATGTCCCGGTTTCCAACAGCATGTTTTTTTTTTTTTAGTTTAGAGGAGAAACAGAAATGATGAATGAGAATGAACTCTGACACTGAAAGCTGATGTAGAGTGTTTTGCAGCGCTGCTTCGACTCACACACATACACACACACACACACACACACACATGACCTGATTCATAATGTGTGTGTGTGTGTGTTCAGATGCTGGAGAGTATGGTCCATCACACGCGTCCCACCCGTGCAGAGAGCAGCGATGTGGCCAATGCGGTGCTGGACGGAGCCGACTGCGTCATGCTGTCTGCAGAAACGGCCAAAGGAAGCTTCCCTGTAGAAGCTGTTGCCATGATGCACTCGGTGTGTGTGACTGCGTGACCTCTGACCCCTCTGACCTGTCACTGCCATCTCACTCTCTGTCTGTGTGTGTGTGTGTGTGTCTCAGATCTGTCGCGAGGCCGAGGCGGCCATCTTTCATCAGCAGCTGTTTGAAGAGCTACGCCGTTGACCCCGCTGAGCTCCGACCCCACAGAGGTCACGGCCATCGGAGCCGTAGAGTCGTCCTTCAAATGCTGCGCTGGAGCCATCATCATCATCACCACCTCCGGCAGGTACACACACACTCACTCACACACACACACACTCAAGTGCAAACTTGCACAAATATAAACACACACTCACTAGCACGTGTAGCAGAGGCCAGCGGGTAAGTGCTGTGCAGGTAAACCTCACTCCTCTGATCTCAAGAGGTGCTCCAGCGACCGCCTCCACGGATCAAATCCTGCTCGGAGCGAGGAGAGTAGGACCACAACACATATACAAACATATTTAAGTTTAAATGTAACAGTGGTGGTCATATTTGATCACAGCCAATCAGAACACCTGTGATATTTCCTGGTGAGTAGGATTTAGACCAATGAGATTTCACTATGTGTGCAGTGAGACACAGAGACACACACACATTGCTGGTTTTTATATCTTCATCATGTGGTGTGTGTGTGTGTGTGTGGTGCAGGTCGGCTCATTTATTATCTCGATATCGTCCTCGCTGTCCGATCATCGCCGTGACGAGGAACGTCCAGGTGGCCCGTCAATCACAGCTGCTCCGTGGCGTTTTCCCCGCCCTCTTCAGAGCTCCGCCCGCCGACGTCTGGGCCGACGACGTGGACAACCGTGTCACGTTTGCCATGGACATCGGTGAGTGTGTGTGTGTGTGTGTGTGTGTCAAATTACATTTTTGATTACTTTTCTAAATTTCTAATGAATGTTTTCAACTGTTATTCATTTTCATGTAAAGCAGGCAGGGTTAACCTTACTGTGCTCAGCACTGACTATTTCTGACTTTTAAAATTCTTCATTACTTGAATTAAGGTTATACAAATTTAATTTTAAAGCACAGCCACCACAAAATCGGACTTAAGCACATGTTTTTACTTTAAGATCGTTCTGAGGTTAAATACAGATTTGAAATCAAAACCATTGCATATCTATTACAGGAAACACTGGCATCTAACAATGCCTTGGAGAAAACAGTTCATCCTAAAAAATAATGCATATAACCTACATAAACCCAAATAGGAAATATAAACATGCCCTAAACTCCTGAAACATTGCTGTCTCGTATTTTAGAGCAGTCACACACTAACTGTGTGTGTGTGTGTGTGTGTGAGCAGGTAAAGCGCGGGGTTTCTTCAGAGCGGGTGATATGGTGATCGTTGTCACTGGCTGGAGTCCTGGATCTGGACACACAAACATCATGAGGGCGGTCACTGTGCCCTGAACCAGAGCCTCTGATTGGCTGGAGTCACTGACTGACAGTCCTGTGCTAATTAACTCTGATGTGTGTCAGTGTTGATTTCTGCTTCACTGACGCCGTCATATGTCAATCATTTCTATAGCAATAAATGAATGAAATAAGCCATGTGTGATGAGTTTCTCCTCTTTTAACACTTGTTCACATCTCACACGTCACAGCGGTCTAAAAACACTCAGCTCTAGTGTTTTTAAATTCAAAATGTCAAAAACTAACCAAAATTTACTAGTAAAAAAAACATTAGTGTAAAACTTAAAAACATGAAAACTTAAAGTTCTGCCTTCGGTTTTTAAGCATAATCAAATTGGCTGTACAAACTTAAATTATATTAAACTGACTTTAAAAGTCGAGTTGAAACTGAACTTAAAAACAGAGTTAAAATTGAAATTGGTTAAATTAATTTGATGAGTTAAAGTAATGGAAAAGCATGTTTAGTTATTATTGATCATATATACAGTATTTAACACGGCTTCCTCCAGTGAAACAGTGTTCTGGTGTGAATCAGGAGAGAAATCTGCGCAGCTCTGAACGCATGTGTGGCTGGACTCTGATGCAGAGACAACAGCAGATGAACGTGTCTGAAGCTCCAGCTCTAGATGTGCTCGTATATGAACCTCCTCTGATGAATTCATCATGCTTACTGGATTATTTATGAAAAGCTCTTTCTAAGAGTGAGATCATTTATTGATATCCAGATCGGATGTGAATATGAGGCTGTGTTGTTTGTGTATCTGGCTCTCATCATGATCGAGAATTTCTTAATAGGCTGTAGCTGTTCAGTGTCAGAGAAACAGACACCAGTGACTAACAGCTGTCTCTCTCTCTCTCTCAGTCTGTCTCTCTCTCTCTCTCTCTCTCTCTCTCTCTCAGTCTGTCTGTCTCTCTCTCTCTCTCTCTCTCTCTCTCTCAGTCTGTCTGTCTCTCTCTCTCTCTCTCAGTCTGTCTGTCTCTCTCTCTCTCTCTCAGTCTGTCTCTCTCTCTCTCTCTCAGTCTGTCTCTCTCTCTCAGTCTGTCTGTCTCTCTCTCTCTCTCAGTCTGTCTCTTATCTCTCTCTCTCTCTCTCTCTCTCTCAGTCTGTCTCTCTCTCTCTCTCTCAGTCTGTCTGTCTCTCTCTCTCTCTCAGTCTCTCTCTCTCTCTCTCTCTCTCTCTCTCTCTCAGTCTGTCTCTCTCTCTCTCTCTCAGTCTGTCTGTCTCTCTCTCTCTCTCTCAGTCTGTCTCTTATCTCTCTCTCTCTCTCTCTCTCTCTCTCTCTCTCTCTCAGTCTGTCTGTCTCTCTCTCTCTCTCAGTCTGTCTCTTATCTCTCTCTCACTCTCTCTCTCTCTCCTCCCGCCTCCGTGTCGTCATGGTGACGCGCACTCATACCTGAGCACGCGGGTGACAGGGATGATGATGATGATGATGATACTGCCGCTGCCATGGCAACAGACCTTCACGCGCTCACACATTGATTTCATATTTATTTAATACCACGTTCGTCCTTCAGTCAGGCGGGATCCGGAATCCGACGCTGCGAGCGCGTGAAGCTCAACAAGTGACGGGGATGGACGCGAAGGAGCGACGCGACGCGAAGCGCGCTGGATAATCGCGCGTTTCAGAAAGAATCTCTCAGCTGCGGCGCGTTTCTCATCCGATTCTCCTGTTGCGCATCAGATGATGAGGATGATGATGATGCGCCTTCACGCGTCTGACTGACCGGTGTGTGTGTGTGTGTGTGTGTTTGCTCATCGTTTTTATATAAGCGCGTTTGTTGAGCGCGACACATCACCGTGACAACCAGAGGCGGGAATCACCGAATCACGGAGATGCTGGCCGGTGTCGGTGCGCTTCGGAGCGCCTGGGCCTCAAGGACACGGAGAGATGAGGAGAAATGACGGACGGCGCGTGAAGACGAGCGCGTCAAGGACGAACGGAGCGTCAATTCAAGGGCGTTCGAACGCGATGAGGAGCCGTCGGAGGGCAGCGCGGCGCGGCGGGGCGAGGCGTCCTCCGGAGGAAGCGTGAAGGAGAATATCCGTCACGCTGAGGTCAAACCGACTGTGAGCTCGTTCTGACCGATCAGAGACCGGTGTTTATCTGATAGAAGAGCTACTGTGTGTGTGTGTGTGTGTGTGTGAGTGAGTGAGTGTGTGTGTGTGTGTGTGTGTGTGTGTGTGAGAGAGAGAGAGTGAGTGAGTGTGTGTGTGTGTGTGTGTGTGTGTGTGTGTGTGTGCGCTGGCATGGATGGTGGCACCGGGGCTTCCGTGCGGAACGGAGACTCTAAGCGGCGCAGTAAGAGCAGCCTGCCGTCTCCCGGTTACCGTCTCTCCCAGGCGTCTCTGGAGGGCGACCGCCGCCTCTCCATCATGAGTTCCACGCGTGACACCGGCCCGTTTCGACCGGGCACCGCCGCCGGAACCCCGACCACCCCTCTGCCGCACGCCGGTTCCGCGCCGCCCACCGTGCAGCGCTCCGTGGGCTTCGCCTCCCGAGCCGCTCTGGCGTCCTCCTCCTCCTCCGGCACCGGGATGGTCGTGGTCGCCGCCGGACCCGAGACCACCACCACCACCACGGCGGCCGGGACACCGGAGACCGGACCGGGGCTGGACGGCGAGGATTACAGCTACTCGAACCAATCCACCTTCATCCAGAGGCAGTTCGGAGCCATGCTGCAGCCCGGCGTCAACAAGTTCTCGCTCCGCATGTTCGGCAGCCACAAGGCCGTGGCTCTGGAGCAGGAGAGACTCAGATCAGCAGGAGCCTGGATCATACACCCCTACAGCGACTTCAGGTGCACACACACACACACACTCACACACACACACGCTCTCACACACACACACGCTCTCACACACACACACACACACACACACACACACACACACACACTCACACACACACGCTCTCACACACACACACGTTCTCACACACACACACACACACACACACACTCACACACACGCTCTCACACACACACGTTCTCACACACACACACACACACACTCTCTCACACACACACACACACACGCTCTCACACACACTCTCACACACACACACATACACACACACACTCACACACACACACACGCACTCTCACACACACACACTCAGACATGTTTGTTTTTGTGAAAAGTGTGGACTCTCCATAGGCGTAATGGTTGTTATACTGTACTTACTGTATGTGCTATTGTCCTACACCAACCCTACACCTAAACCTACCCCTTACAGGAGGCTGTGCATTTCAACTTCTCAAAAACCTCCATTCTGAGTGATTTATAAGCGTTTTGAAAAGTGGGGAAATGGGTCAATGTCCTGAGATGTCACCTTCAGCTTGTAATACCTGCCATACCCTCGTCATTATACACATCTATGTCCTGACTTTTCACAAAAACGCGCACACACACTCTTTCACACGCACACATACACACACACACACTCTCTCTCACACACACACACTCTCTCTCACACACACACACACACACACACACTCTCTCACACACACACACACAGTCTGTGAATCACTAGTTCAGTCAGATTATTGGACTGAGTTTTGAGTCAAAAGTTTGGAGGAATTTGGTGATGTTTTTTAAATAAGTCTCTTCTGCTCACCGAGGCTGCATTTATTTTTATATAGCAGTTTTCTGTGTATACATTTATTTCTGTGATCAAAGCTGTATTTTCAGCATCATTACTGCAGTCTTCAGTGTCACATGATCTTCAGAAATCATTATAATATACTGATTTACTGCTCAAGAAACATTTCTGATTATTATCAATGTTGAAAACAGTCGTGCTGCACAATATTTTTGTGGAAACCATCATACATTTTATTTTTCAGGATTCACAGATGAATAGAAAGTTCAGAAGTACAGCATTTATTTGAAATGGGCTAGAAATCTTTTGTAAGGTTATAAATGTTGTTACTGTCACTTTTGATCAATTTAATGCGTTCTTGATTAATAAAAGTATAAAAAACTATAGTGACCCCAAGCTTTCTCTTACTGTCAGCAAAAAGTTTCTCCCAAATGTTATTGTGAGCTCAAGAAAGACTCACTATGATTTCAGTGAAGCTGAGATGCACTTGTTGTTGATGTCAGACGGTCCGATGATTCTGTGAAGTCTTGAGCATGTTTAAGGTTTTTGTTTCTCCAAATGTTGAATATTCTGTTATTTATGAGCTGCATGTAAGTGGTTTTAGAGCAGGTGTGTGTCCAGCGATGCTTCTGACTGACTCTGAGTGTGTTTCAGTGATCAGATCAGTGTTTTGTACATGATTCACACCTGTCTGTCTCTGAACAGATGTTAATGCCAGCTGGAAACAGACGGAGAGCAGACTAAATTAGTCAGACAGACAGACAGATATTCAGGCTTGTAGTTGAGATTAGATGCAGTGTGTTCACTGACAGACTGAAGCTGCTGATCTTTTCTCTGGTTTGGACCCAAACTGTAGAGTGAGGTGATTGTCTGCATATGGACCCGTGCTGCCCGGCCCTTCTGTAATCCAATCAAACCTGCCAATCTAAATATAGCTGCAGTGTCCCGCTGGATTCCCACAAACACACTCTGAGCCAACAGACAACTCTCAGACAACAGATAACATCCACTGGATCCCGGGGGTCGCTAGGGCATTGCTAGGTGGTTGCTAAGGTGTCGCTTGATTGTCATGTGTGCTGCAGGTGGTTAATGTTCCGGCTGACAGACAGCAGAGCGACATCTGAATATGCATATGAGCACAATTAGTCTGTCTGCTGTCAGAAATGAGCATGGATCAAATATTCATAATGTGATGCATAATTCATCCAATGTATGCATAATGCATAATTCAATCAGCTACCATTTCAATTACGTTAAACTGCAACTATGAATAAAGAAACGAGGCAGAAAAAGTCAGTTAGATGGTTCAGACACGCTCCTGACCGTCTGCTGATGATTATGAGCAGATTATTACTGATTGAACGCACACACCTGATGTGTGTGTGTGTGTGTGTGTGTGTGTGTGTGATTGTGTGTGATTGTGTGTGATTGTGTGTGTGAGTGTGTGAGAGCTCAGACCTGCTCAAGTGTCCCAGTTTCTCCAAAAATGGTGTAACGTCAGGATGTTTGAGCTGTTCGTACTGGGACAGCAGCCTTCATTACAAAACACACACTCACTCACTCACTCACTCACACACACTCATTCTCACACACACACACACACAGTCCCACATTCACATGCACTCTCAAACACACTCACACACACTCACACACATTCAAACACACTCACACACACTCACACACATTCAAACACACTCACACACACTCACACACATTCAAACACACTCACACACTCACACACATTCAAACACACTCACACACACTCACACACATTCAAACACACTCACACACACTCACACACATTCAAACACACTCACACACAGTCACACACATTCAAACACATTCAAACACACTCACACACAGTCACATGCACACTCACACACACTCAAACACATTCGCACTTGCACACTCACACACATTCAAACACACTCACACACATTCAAACACACTCACACACACTCACACATTCAAACACACACACACACACACACTCACACATTCAAACACACACACACACACACACTCACACACATTCAAACACACACACACACACACTCACACACATTCAAACACACACACACACACAGTCACATGCACACTCACACACACTCAAACATATTCGCACTTGCACACTCACACACATTCAAACACACTCACACACATTCAAACACACTCACACACACTCACACTCACACATTCAAACACACTCACACACATTCAAACACACTCACACACACACACTCAAACACACTCACACACACTCAAACACACTCACACACACTCAAACACATACACACATTCAAACACACACACACACAGTTACATGCACACTGGTGTGTTTTCGTACAGTGTGTTTTGGGCTTTACACACTCACACACAGTCACATGCACACTCACACACACTCAAACATATTCGCACTTGCACACTCACACACATTCAAACACACTCACACACATTCAAACACACTCACACACATTCAAACACACTCACACACACTCAAACACACACACACATTCAAACACACACACACAGTCACATTCACACTGGTGTGTTTTCGTACAGTGTGTTTTGGGCTTTACACACTCACACACACTTAGACTCACACAGGCACTCACACACAACTGAAAGTGTAACAGATGATTTGTTGTTTGTGTGTGTGTGTGTGTGTGTGTGTGTGTGTGTGTGTGTGTGTGTGTGAACTGGTATATATGGTTTATGAGGACACAAATCTGTATAATAACATGGGTACTACAACGTGAAGGTGGTTTATGAGGACACTGCCTATGTCCCCGTAAACCAAAAGGCTTAAAAAACATACTAAATGGTGTTTTTTTGACAATCTAAAAATACAGACAGTCCCTGTAAGGGGTAGGTTTAGGTGTAGGGTTGGTGTAGGACAATAGCACATACAGTAAGTACAGTATAAAAACCATTACGCCTATAGAGAGTCCCCGTAAACCATATATGCCAGACTGTGTGTGTGTGTGTGTGTGTGTGTGTGTGTGTGACGTGCTCAGCTGGACTCCTGCATTTCTGTATTATCACTCCATGCAGCTCTGAATCTCTCATAGGGAGATGATCAATAATATTGATGTCATAACCGCAGACAGAGATAATCAGACTCTTACAGACAGACACACAGGGACCGAAACATGAACGAAGACAGAACATCAGCTTCATGTTACATTACATTGCAGTCGAGACGCGTTGCTGTTTGGTGGGATGGTGAAAATTCCTTTCATTTTTTGACAAGTGCTGCACAACTTAAACTTACTGTTTACATTAAAACATGGAATGAATATTGTGATATTTTTTTAAATACTTTTTTGCTGTTTTATTAGTATTATTTTTGCTTTGAGAAGTATCGATACATTTTTGTAACACTTTTTTCAAGTTAAACCAAGCTTTTATTTTGGCGGGTTGTAGTGAAGGTCTTTGAGTTTTGTGTGCATCTCCCGAAGCAAATGGTGAAATGCTGCTGAAGTGAGTCTCAGATGAAGTGCTTATACAGTGAGATGCAGACGTGTTTCAGTCAAGTCAAGTCAAGTCACCTTTATTTATATAGCGCTTTTACAATACAGATTGTGTCAAAGCACTTAACAGTATCAAATTGGAGGATAGAGTGTCAGTAATGTATAATGATAAGATTAAACACTCAATTTTCAGTTAAAGGCATTTCATTATTGAATTCAGAGATGTCATTGTCTAGCTCAGTTTAGTTTAAATAGTATCTGTGCAATCAAATCGGCGATAATCGCTAGAAATTAAGTGTCCCCAACTGAGCAAGCCAGAGGCGACAGCGGCAAGGAACCAAAACTCCTCTGAGACATAATGGAGAAAAACCTTGGGAGAAACCAGGCTCAGTCGGGGTCAGTTCTCCTCTGACCAGGCGAAACCCGCAGTTCAAAAGTTTCTATTTCTATTTTAATTTTGTTGCAATTTCTAACAATAGTAGTATTATGTAGTTAGGTATTTTATTATATTTTAGTTATTTTGTTATTTTTGGTTGATATATCTGGGGATATATCTCTGGGGGTCATCCGGCGTCCTGGTCTCCGCCGGCGATCAGGGCCGCAGAGCGTCACCTCCCGGCGCCGACCCACCATCTGATCGGACACGGACCGAGAAACAGACTAGGAAAAAACAGACAAACATTAGCGCAGATGCCATTCAACTTACGATGTAACGAGTACATCGTGTGTTATGGGGAGTGTTCGGTTCCGGTTGATCTAATTAATGCAGCCTAACAATCCTTTAACGGATTTGAATAATAGAAGCGTATTAATGTGTTATGTGTAAGCCAGGCTAAAGAGATGGGTCTTTAATCTAGATTTAAACTGACAGAGTGTGTCTGCCTCCCGAACAGTGTTAGGTAGACTGTTCCAGAGTTTGGGTGCTAAATAGGAAAAGGATCTGCCGCCCAGTCGATTTTGATATTCTAGGTATTATCAAGCGGCCAGAGTTTTGAGAACGCAGCGGACGTGGAGGACTATAATGCGATAAGAGCTCGCTCAAGTACTGAGGAGCTAAACCATTCAGGGCTTTATAAGTAATTAACAAGATTTTAAAATCTATCCGATGCTTGATAGGGAGCCAGTGCAGTGTTGACAGAACCGGGCTAATATGGTCATATTTCCTGGTTCTAGTAAGGACTCTAGCTGCTGCATTTTGGACCAACTGTAGTTTGTTGATCAAGCGTGCAGAACAACCACCCAATAAAGCATTACAATAGTCTAACCTTGAGGTCATAAGCATGAATTAACATTTCTGCATTTGACGTTGAGAGCATTGGTCGCAATTTAGATATGCTTTTGAGATGAAAAATGCAGTTTTACAGATGCTAGAAACATGGCTTTCAAATGACAGATTGCTATCGAACAGCACACCTAGGTTCCTGACTGATGAAGAAGAATTGACAGAGCAGCCGTCAAGTGTTAGATAATGTTCTAGGTTACATGTGGGGTTTTAGGTCCGATAATTAACACCTCTGTTTTTCAGAATTTAGCAGTAAAAATTACTCGTCATCCAGTTTTTATATCGACTATGCATTCCGTTAGTTTCTCAATTTGGTGTGTTTCACCGGGCCGCGAAGAAATATAGAGCTGAGTATCATCAGCATAACAGTGAAAGCTAACACCATGTCTCCTGATAATATCTCCCAAGGGTAACATATAGGCGTGAAAAGTAACGGCCCTAGTACTGAGCCTTGAGGTACTCCATACTGCACTTGTGATCGATATGATACCTCTTCATTCACTGCTACGAACTGATGGCGGTCAGATAAGTACGATTTGAACCATGCTAAGGCACTTCCACTAATGCCAACAAAGTTTTGTAGTCTATTAAAAAGAATGTTGTGGTCGATAGTGTCGAGCAGCGCTAAGATCCAGTAGAACTAATAAAGAGATACAACCACAATCAGATGATAGAAGCAGGTCATTTGTAACTCTAATGAGAGCAGTCTCAGTACTATGATACGATCTAAATCCTGACTGGAATTCCTCACAGATATCATTTTTCTCTAGGAAGGAATATAATTGTGAGGATACTACCTTTTCTAGTATCTTTGACAGAAAAGGGAGATTTGAGATCGGTCTGTAATTAACTAGATCTTTGGGGTCAAGTTGTGGTTTTTTAATGAGAGGCTTAATAACAGCCAATTTGAAGGTTTTGGGGACATATCCTAATGACAATGATGAATTAATAATAGCCAAAAGAGGATCTATGACTTCTGGAAGTAGCTCTTTTAGTAGTTTAGATGGAATCGGGTCTAACATACATGATGTTGGTTTAGATGATTTAACAAGTTTATACAATTCTTCCTCTCCTACAGTAGAGCTGTAATATTCACACACACTAGTGCATAAGTGTGCAGCCCAACTTCTGATTCATTCGTCCAAAT
This sequence comes from Onychostoma macrolepis, assembly GCF_012432095.1. NCBI lineage: Eukaryota > Metazoa > Chordata > Actinopteri > Cypriniformes > Cyprinidae > Onychostoma > Onychostoma macrolepis. Next base: position 417,138 of record NC_081170.1, on the reverse strand, counting down.
GTTGCCAAAATCAATGGCATTCCTTGTTAGATACAGTATGTAAGGAATTCCATTTTTATGACTGGATTGAATTCTGTTTGCTTTTTCATGAATACTATGAATTCAGACATACTACTCTTTTTACACACTGCTTTTCAACGGTGAAGTGTGTTTTCGTTAATAAAGATGCTCAAACTGTCTCCGAGCAGGTTTTGCTGGGATCTCCTCATGCTGATGCTGATGGTGGGAAACCTCATCATCCTCCCGGTGGGAATCACCTTCTTCAAGGATGAGAACACTCCTCCGTGGATCATCTTTAACGTGGTGTCGGACACACTCTTCCTGGTGGACCTGGTGCTGAACTTCCGCACCGGGATCGTGAAAGAGGACAGTACGGAGATCCTGCTGGACCCCAAGGCCATCCGCCAGCGCTACCTGAAGAGCTGGTTCCTCGTGGACTTCGTGTCCTCGATCCCGGTGGATTACATCTTCCTGATGGTGGACCTGGAAGCTCACCTGGACTCAGAGGTCAGTCTTTCTCTCAGCAGATGGCATTTTCTTGATTCAGTAATTTCACTATAGTATTTTTCATGAATAAATAAATGTATGAAGTGTAACAGTGTAACCAGCAGTGCACTCTGTAATCTGGTAAGTGTGTGTGCTCTGGGAATCATATTTATTTACACATTAATTGCACAATTTCTGAAAGCTGTCACTCAAACAGCAGAAGCACACACCAAATCTGCAAAACCAGACACTGATTCTCAGCCTTTGACTCAGTTTTCAATTTCATAAAACACTTTTTTGCTAAACACAACACACAGTTCTCTCTGTAACACACACAAATCTAACAGGAATTAATATTATGGCAAAGGTGTTTGCAAATGTTTGCTTTTGAGATGTGTTTGTGATATTTTTGTGATAAGATTTGAAAAAAAGAGGCAAAGTTCTGAAAATGTGTGTAAGCAGCTAAAAAAAAACTGTAAATAAATACAGTAAAGTAATGAAGATGGAGAATGGGAGCTCTGTGTGCTCAGGCGCTGGCTTTCATAGCGCTGTCAAAATAAAAGACCCACTTCAGAAAAATCAGCTAAACAGAAAAAATGATTGGCTACTGCAGCGAATTAAAAAACATAGCATATATATGTGACCCTGGAGCACAAAACCAGTCATAAACATCATCTGAGAGCTGAATAAATAGCTTTCCATTGATGTATGGTTTGTTAGGATCGGACAATATTTGGCTGAGATACAACTATTTGAAAATATAGTTGAAAATCTAAATATTGAGAAAATCAGCTTTAAAGTTGTTCAAATGAAGTTCTTAGCAATGCATATTACTAATCAAAAATGAAGTTTTGATATATTTATGGTAGGAAACTTACAAAATATCTTCATGGAACATGATCTTAATATCCTAATGATTTTTGGCATAAAAGAGAAATGTATAATTTTGACGCATACAATGTATTGTTGGTTATTGCTGCAGATATAGCTGTGCTGCTTATGACTGCTTCTGTGCTGCAGGGACACATGTATGTCTACTAGTTGAAACGTATCAGCAGCAGATTTCAGAAATCTGCACCAGTGTCTCCAGCAGCTTCTTCAGATCCATAAACCATCATTTACTCTCACTCATCTCCTTCAAAACCCGAATGACCTTCTGTCTTTCGTCAGTGAAGCACAAAAGAAGATATTTTGAGAAGTGACTCAGTGCTTTTGTTCATTCAGTGAAAGTCAGTGGGGTCCAATGTAGTTTGGTTCAAATCATTCAAATATCTCCATCTGTGTTCCACTGAAGAAAATTATACAAGTTTGGAACAACATGAGGCCTAATCATTTTTGGCTAAACTATCTCTTTAAACAACTGGTCATCTGTGGTCAAGTCAAGTCACATCTATTTCTATAGCACTTTGTGCAATGCAGATTGTTTTAAAGCAGCTTCACATTAACAAACAGGAAAATAACAGTGTTAATGTTGTAAAATTAATCAATTATGAAACAAATTTTTAGCTGTAAAGCACCTCTACAAAAGACAGACTCATTATTCAGATCAATTCAGTTTGGTTTTAATCCAGCAATGTCAGTGCAGTTAAATCAATAATATTATGACGTCTCTTTTAAATAAGAACTTCAGCATGAAACCTGTCCTACTTAAGGCAGTGATGGGGTGTGTGTGTGTGTGTGTGTCTCTCTCTCTGTGTGTGTGTGTGTGTGTTTCTCCCGCAGGTGTATCGGACGGCCCGAGCGCTGCGGATCGTTCGATTCACCAAGATCCTGAGTCTGCTGCGCCTGCTGCGTCTGTCCCGACTCATACGCTACATCCACCAGTGGGAGGAGGTGACACACACACACAGATACACACACACACACACACACACACACACACACACACACACAGAGACACAGATACACACACACACACACACACACACAGAGAGACACAGATACACACACACACACACACACACACACAGAGAGAGAGAAACACAGATACACACACACAGAGAGACACAGATACACACACACAGAGACACACACACACACACACACACAGAGAGAAACACAGATACACACACACAGAGAGACACACACATGTTCGTTTTTGTGAAAAGTGGGGACTCTCCATAGGCGTAATGGTTTTTATACTGTACTTACTGTATGTGCTATTGTCCTACACCAACCCTACACCTAAACCTACCCCTTACAGGAGACTGTGCATTTCAACTTTCCCCAAAAAAACCTCATTCTGAGTGATTTATAAGCGTTTTGAAAAGTGGGGTCATGGGTCAATGTCCTGAGATGCCACCTTCAGCTTGTAATACCTGCCATACCCTCGTCATTATACACATCTATGTCCTGATTTGTCACAAAAACGCGCACACACACACACACACACTCACACACACACACAGATACACACACACACACACACACACACACAGAGACACAGATACACACACACACACACACACACACACAGAGACACACACACACACACACACACACAGAGAGAGAGAGAAACACACACACACAGAGAGAGAGAAACACAGATACACACACACAGAGAGACACAGATACACACACACACACACAGAGACACACACACACACACACAGAGAGAAACACAGATACACACACACAGAGAGACACAGATACACACACACACACACAGAGACACACACACACACACACACAGAGAGAGAGAAACACAGATACACACACACAGAGAGACACAGATACACACACACAGAGACACACACACACACACACACACAGAGAGAAACACAGATACACACACACAGAGAGACACACACATGTTCGTTTTTGTGAAAAGTGGGGACTCTCCATAGGCGTAATGGTTTTTATACTGTACTTACTGTATGTGCTATTGTCCTACACCAACCCTACACCTAAACCTACCCCTTACAGGAGACTGTGCATTTCAACTTTCCCCAAAAAAACCTCATTCTGAGTGATTTATAAGCGTTTTGAAAAGTGGGGTCATGGGTCAATGTCCTGAGATGCCACCTTCACCTTGTAATACCTGTCATACCCTCGTCATTATACACATCTATGTCCTGACTTTTCACAAAAACGCGCACACACACACACACACACTCACACACACACACACACACACACACACACACACACAAGACATAATTAATTCTTATTGTATGACTGGCTTTAATACTCTTCCTACTTTCATTATTTAGGATACTATTAGATTTTGCTGTCAAAATTGGTGTTGAATTTGCAAAATTTCACTGGTATCTATAGCTTTGGTATTGTTATATGTATTGATATTGTGAAATAAGAATGTGTCCATGATTTTTGTCACATTTCAATGAAAGCGAATGTCTTCCAAGGAAAAAAAGGAGGTAATTTGCAACTTTTTATCTCACAATTCTGACTTTTTTCTCACAACTCTGGAAGTCAGCAGAGGTGTAAAATACTTTACTTGATTACTTAAGTATTATTTTGGGGGATCTGTACTTTATTCAAGTACAATTTAAACAGACTACTTGTACTTTTATTTGATTACATTTCTGAAGAAAAAACAGTACTTTCTACTCCTTACAATTTTATTTCATCTTGAAAAGTACATTACATTTTTATTTTATCTTATGCACATTAAATATAGTAAACAGAAGCTCGTGCGTGCTTTGTTTCATGCATCAAGCACACATTTCTACTCTAGTTTCATCCGGTCAGTGTCTGGCTTCAGAAGCTCATCATCAAATCTGAGGAAGCAAAGCTGAGTTTCCCAAAAAATGTTTATTCATTATTTGTTCTGTTTTGATAGAGCCGTTAGCTGTGTAATATATTAGCTGAATGCACAAGATTGAGTGCAAATAAAATCAGTGATTAGAATTTAAATACAATCAATATATTTTTTAAATTAAATAAAAATCTCCAAAAGTGTTTAAATAAACATTGTATGTTAAATTAATTGTAATTCATGTTTAATGATGTTGTAACCAGGTGAATAAGTTGTATTTATAATATGTCATTATATGACACACTGAGTAGGAATTATTTATCAATGAATAATTTTTTACATTTTAATAATTACAAGATTTGCTCGTTAATTAATATAATTTGTCACAAATAATTATGTATCAGTATTTGCTGAGAAAAAAACTCTAAATGCCCCAAATAAACAATTCAAAGATGAATTATCCTTTTAGACAGTGATGTTGAATAGACAACACACAAAAAATTGGCCTTTCAAAACGTTAATGTTGTAATTCTATGACTCTCCTCGTTAATTCAACACATTCTCGTATTCTGTCTGGAATATGTTTCTAGCCTCCGCATCACATCTCGCTCTTCAAAGGGATAGTTCACACAAAAGTGAAAATTCTCATCATTTACTCAAGTCAAGTTTAAAATATTATATTTGTATCCTTCTTACATATGTTTCACTAGAGACGACGCTGATTCATTAACAGGGGTTGCATGAGTTACTGTCATTTTTGGATGTCCCATACACATGATTTTCTCTAAAACTCTTAGTGTGTGTTCATCTGATAAATCAAAGTCATGTGGGATGGCCTGAGGGTGGAAAGGATGGAGTTTCCTTTTAATCCCTTTCCCTGTATTCCGCTGTGCTGCATTTTAACTGTTGTTGTTGCACTAGATATATCTGTTTGACCTGTGCCACTGCATTTAGTTTCGTTTTCTCCCTTTAACCAAACTTCTGAACGTCTGTCAGAAAAGAAAGTACTTCTACTTTTCAAATACTTGAGTACAATTTAAAACTTTTACTCAAGTATGTTTTTGGCCAGATACTTGTACTTTTAATTGAGTAAAATGTTCACTGAGTGTCTGTACTTTCACTTGAGTAAAATTTTTGAGTACTTTTTACACTTCTGGAAGTCAGAATAATGAGATATAATCTCAAAATTGTGAGATTTAAACCTGCGATTCCAAAAAAGTCTGTATTGTGGAATATGATCTTGTAACTGCAAGAAGCAAAGTCATAATTGTTAGATTAAAAAATTGTGGTTTTTGCTGTAATCAAGCAGATCAAATGTTAATGAATGCGTGATGATAAGAGTGTGTTTCCCGCAGATCTTCCACATGACCTATGACCTGGCCAGCGCGATGGTGCGCATCGTCAATCTGATCGGCATGATGCTGCTGCTGTGTCACTGGGACGGATGTCTGCAGTTCCTGGTGCCCATGCTGCAGGACTTCCCACCCGACTGCTGGGTCGCCAAAAACAACATGGTGGTGAGGAACCTTCATCTAGCGTAGCGTTAGTTCTGGCAGCTCGCATCAGCTGATCCCCATCTACCTATAGGGATACGACACCTATCTAAGTGTGACCGAACGGTTACAGACCAGGCGGGAGTCAGCCTAACCTAAAGAATGATTCTTGATATAATTTTTGGTTGTCGACTACGCCACTTAGGGACTTGCACCCTAAGAATATATTACAAGCCACCGGCTTTTATCTACTCAGAGCACACAGGTTCGTTATCAGCAAGTAACTGGGCAGAGTCATGGGTTCTACAAAAGGATATTTTATTATAACAAGCCTCAGTCACACTCTAAAAACCACCCTCAATGGAGCATTAGACAAACACTAATTCAACATACCTACAATAAATTACAAAGAAATGAGTTGAAAGGCTGAGATGTCAATACCAGCAACGGTAAATTACAACAGAGATCAACACATTCATCAACGTGACCATACAGGGCTGGAGGACATCTACGTTGGGCACCCCCGGCTGGGAGTGGCCTATAAGAAAAGCAAAAAAAGTAAAAGCTCACTTCATACTCACACCTCACCACACCACACAAGTGAAAGTAAAGCACTCAAGTGCACAGGAGACCCCACTACCACAGCCCCAGGACACCCTCGTAAGTGGCCCTCAGCTCCTGTATGGAAATACAAGAAAATAATGAATACAAATATACAATAAACAATTTTACACCACTAGCGGTGTAGACTAATACAAAACAATAAATGGGTTCAGAATGGAACAGTTAGCTGGACTTACACAGCCCGAAAATCCAGTGTCCCCAATAATGTCATGAAAATCACATAAAGAAATAAATCACAATAATGGATATACGAACACAGGAGAATAACTCCTTTTAGTCTTTAACAAAAACCAAAAGAATAACTCAACTTAAGTCACAAACACATACAACAACGACCAGACAAAATATCTTAAAGACAAGAGAAAAAAAGAAAACTACACATCAATTCACCATTTCACCTTTCAGACAGACAACAAACCAGATTAACTGGAAACAAAAAAAAAGAAAATCAAAAATCCAAGCGAGACAACAGCGCTGGCCGGGCCGCTCACCCTACTGCCACATATTGCAGCACGTCATGCCCAACCTATCCAACACGAAGATACCAAGGGTCAGAATATAGTAAAATAAATGCTAATGGAATAAATGTTCAATACATACCGACGATGACGATTCTGTTTACCTCGGTGAACTATAACTGGTGCACGGACGCCGCGAAGATGATAATTCTGTTTACCTCGGTGAACTGCAGCTGCTGCACGGACGCCACTAACAACCCGCGCCACAAAACGCTGCAATGATACACATTATAAACGCACGCACACCAACATTAAGCCCACGTGAACGCCACTCACCTGAATAAACAGCCAGCCAACTCCCTCCTATCGGCTCCTGTATCAAAAGGTCCCACTGATTTGCTTGCTAACTCCCAGTCTATACCAGCACCAACAGAGAATATTTAGTAGTCATATCCTAGGAAAATAAATCACCCATAAACGCTTACAAATACCTTTTTCTTGCAGCACGTAGAGCCGGAATGACAACACAATAGAGCGGATGTTACAACCGATTACATCACAACACAGCCTATTTAAATACGCTTTTCCTAATTGGACATAACCAATGAGTGACGTCTACGTCACCCACTCACTACATAAGCATTCATATATAAGGTCTGTCAGTTTATCAGCAGTTTTCGCATTGCTCTATAGCTAATTAAATGCTGAATTCGGCAGGAAAAACAGCATCATCACTAGGAATCGGGAATTTAGCGAGTGGAATTCGTTTCCCCAATGGACTCACCTCCGATTCATTCCAGTTCGTTAACTTGAACACGTGAATTCACCGCATTGATCATAAGCTGCCTGATTCGGAAGTGACCGAGTTAGCATTACTTCTCGCATCACTAAATTATTGAAATGGACTCCACGAGTTACGTGACCGACTCAAGAACAAGTTCAGATGGGAACTTCATCCCCAAGAAGGATATCAACAGAAGCATCCTCGCCACAGCTGCTATGTTCAGCCTCTCGAACGTCTTCACAAGCTACGTTCCTTTCAATGCTCTCAGGTTATTGGCAACATGCGTGTCGCTGTGGCTATCCGCGTTGTTTAGGCTCATTAGTTGTTCAGTAGGCAATGTGCGGTACTGTGTTACTGGCATACGCTTGTCGTTGCAATATGCTGCGCTTAAAGGGGGATACAATGCCATTTCATGCATTCTGAGTTGTTTACACTGTTAAGAGTTGGATTGTTATGTGCACGCGTGCACTCAGCGACCCGAGCGAGAGCAAGACGCTCAACGCGTTTCATTCATGGTTCAGAAGTCATCGGCAGCGCAGCAGTACTTGCTCGAGAAGAATGTCTCTAAAGATGTGTTTTGGATGTGAGGAAAGGATAACCTTTTCAGTGTTATGTGAATAATGGATGCAATTTATTTTCACAACGTTTGTTTGTTCCCGTCATTTCAGTGACGAATGTTTTATAACAAGGTACATTCTGACACTGGATTTGCACATCGTTTGATACTAAAGACGGAGCAGTCCCGGCGATAGAGATCCCGTCATGACTGGGAGCTGCTGTTAAACTGCATCAAAGATCTGTGATTGTTGCCACGGCTCGGCTCGGCTCAGCTGTTATCGGAGAGAATCATAAGCTGGATCTTTCTTTTATAAACTGAAGACTCTTCAGAGATGTGAATGATGCAATACTACACTATAGGCTCTCAAGATTAACATGAGCTCGGACGAAACTGTGTGTTATGTCCTCTTTAACCTAGTCGAGTCGCCTTTATTTTTTAGTAGGCTACTTACAGCACAGATTTAAGCAGCAGAAAATAATAGTGCAAACAGAATAATTTCTGCTGCGGAGCAGCTCCAGGAGAAGTGGTTAACGGTCGATGTTCAGTTGAAGTCGTCTGCTCCGAAACCTTGGCTGCTGACGTGCTGCTTTTCATCAAATGACTTGCAGGCAGCGTTTGTTCAGAAGGTCATGAAACCGATATCGGACATGCTTTTGAGGCAGCTTAACGGTTCAATGATATAGAACGAGCTTGTTGATAACTAAGCGGATATTTAATTACTTAATACTGATTTCTCGTTAGAAATGACTTTAGACACCATCTTTATTTTGCTCAAGCACACAGGATTGTGGGAATCAAGGCAGTGAAGGATACATCTATTCTGCCTTTAAATATTGACCAAATGAAGGTATCTCAGGAGGCAGGAAGTAAGACTAACTTGGATTCGACACTGATGCCTTCCTTCCTCAAAATGTGTCTTTCAAAGGCAGCATTTTCCAGTTTCGGATGCAGCCTTCATTTCAGCGTTGATTCTGCTCCGGTCTCAGACACGCTTGTTCTGTCTAGTCGTATTGGAAACATGCTTGTTCTCAGTTATAGTTGTATTGTCGGGAACACGAGAGCTATCTGGTCGTTATTGGAACATGCATGTTCTAAAAGCTGTAGTCGTATTGGAAACATGTTTTTCTTAGCCTGTCTGGTGTTATTGAGAACATGTTGCTTAAGATTTTAAGGTATTGGCAACATTTATTAGGCCATCTGTTGAAGGCAACATGCTTGTTGCTACAGGTTATGTGGGTTTTGCCAAAATATTTGTTTTGGTCATTGGTTATGGGCAACATTCTTGTTGATAAAGGCTTTGAGATTTTGCTATCAGTTTGTGTTGGGGGATATCAGCATATGGTTTTGTTTTGGGGGGTTATCGCTGCTCTCTTATCTGTGCTAGACCGCATGGATGCGCAGGGAGTTCTTGCCCAGAACAGAACCATACCGCCAATCCAAACTGTATGCTAATTGTCAGTCATCTTTGACGATAGTGGTCCTGACAGAAATTGTATAATGATTGTTTTCAAACAGG
>NC_081170.1:395000-405000 GCF_012432095.1 Onychostoma macrolepis | reverse complement strand
CACAGACACACACAGGTTGAATCGCTGACTCACCGCAGCAGGGTTTTCTCCTGTTGTCGTGGTGACGGTTGCTAGGCAGCTGATGCCCAGAGTTCCCCAGAGAGAGCTGAGCTATATTTGTCTCCATCATGTTAGTCTCGAGCACAGGAGAGATAAACATAGCGTGCTCATTCACAAAACACACACTTGCTCGCTCACACACAGAACATTGCTTTAGCACATCGTCTGTGCGTCAGCGTCAGTCTCTCAGCACTGTTTTGACACTAGTTTATTTAGTTCTCCGTCTAACTGTTGTTTCAGAGGAATCAGACTGAAGGAGATTGATGATGCTGTGATCAATCACCACTCTCAACATTAGGCTCTTTGTGTTTCATTGCTGCTGTATTTGAACAGTGCTGTTAGAAATGAGTGTGAATCCCATGCGATGAGACTGCAGCAGGAAAATCTCCTTGACAGTATGGAAGATTCCTTGGGAGAAACCAAAGGGGAGATCTGTCCCACATAAACACTGTGTTCCTTTAAAGCATCTGAACCGCAGATGAGATACTGAAAGCTTTGAGTTCATAATCTACAGACACACATGAAAATGAAAGGCCACAGACTGAGAAAGAATCCCTGCTTTCGAACCCTAATCACTAACTATCACCGACTGACCCTAATCACTAACTATCACTAGCACTGACCAACCCTAATCACTAACTATCACTGACTATCATCGACTAACCCTAATCACTAACTCTCACTGACCAACCCTAATCACTAACTATCACTGACCAACCCTAATAACTAACTATCACTGACTATCATTGACTAACCCTAATCACTAACTCTCACTGACTAATCCTAATCACTAACTATCACTGACCAACCCTAATAACTAACTATCACTGACTATCATCGACTAACCCTAATCACTAACTCTCACTGACTAACACTGACTAATCCTAATCACTAACTATCAATGACTGACCCTAATCACTAACTATCACTAGCACTGACCAACCTTAATCACTAACTATCACTATCATCGACTAACCCTAATCACTAACTCTCACTGACTAACACTGACTAATCCTAATCACTAACTATCAATGACTGACCCTAATCACTAACTCTCACTGACTAATCCTAATCACTAACTCTCACTGACTAACACTGACTAATCCTAATCACTAACTATCACTATCATCGACTAACCCTAATCACTAACTCTCACTGACCAACCCTAATCACTAACTCTCACTGACTAACACTGACTAACCCTAATCACTAACTCTCACTGACTAACACTGACTAACCCTAATCACTAACTCTCACTGACCAACCCTAATCACTAACTATCACTGACTATCATCGACTAACCCTAATCACTAACTCTCACTGACCAACCCTAATCACTAACTATCACTGACCAACCCTAATAACTAACTATCACTGACTATCATTGACTAACCCTAATCACTAACTCTCACTGACTAATCCTAATCACTAACTATCACTGACCAACCCTAATAACTAACTATCACTGACTATCATCGACTAACCCTAATCACTAACTCTCACTGACTAACACTGACTAATCCTAATCACTAACTATCAATGACTGACCCTAATCACTAACTATCACTAGCACTGACCAACCTTAATCACTAACTATCACTATCATCGACTAACCCTAATCACTAACTCTCACTGACTAACACTGACTAATCCTAATCACTAACTATCAATGACTGACCCTAATCACTAACTATCACTGACTAACCCTAATCACTAACTCTCACTGACTAACACTGACTAATCCTAATCACTAACTATCACTATCATCGACTAACCCTAATCACTAACTCTCACTGACCAACCCTAATCACTAACTCTCACTGACTAACACTGACTAACCCTAATCACTAACTCTCACTGACTAACACTGACTAACCCTAATCACTAACTCTCACTGACCAACCCTAATCACTAACTATCACTGACTATCACTGACTAACCCTAATCACAACACTTTCTGTACTTACTGATGAACATTTTTATTAACCAAAGCCTCATCCCACCACTGACCTAGATAGAGTCAGTGTGGTGTTTCTATATAGAAACTTTTCTGGGCAACATTTCTCATTTTCGTTTAGCTTAACTTGATGTACTAAAATAGCTAAAAATGAAATAAAAATTAATAACAACTATATAGCATGGCCACGGGAACTAGGGGTGCTGAGGGTGCTGCAGAACCCCCCCGCCGCAGGGCCGGGTCTAAGATTTTCCTTTTGCCCCTGGATCATCCCCAAGATACTTAATTTTTGTGATTATTTATTAAACTGACCAGAAATATATAGCCTAGACGGCCACCGTCAATAAGCACTGCTCTTTAATTGCGCTCTAGTCTCTGGCAGGGGCGGGTCTAGAGGGGTGGCACGGGGTGGCATCGCACCCCCCCCCCCCAACCCCCCAAAAATATGCTTGGCCCCCCCCTTGTGCCCCCCCAACAGAGCAGACTGATCAGAATATAACATGCGGTGCGGGAGCAATTCGGGTGCATTTAAAATCGCGCTGCCGCTCATGTCATACACTAATCAGCAGCGTAGCGCCGCTTGAAGTAGAACACACCTACTCACTGTCTGGTTCACTGCCAATTATTTCCCAAATATTTATGATGCCATTGGATTAGAGTGCTGTCAATTTCACAGCTCAAACAGGAGAAGTGCGATTTCGCAGGCTGCAGTAATGTGGTAAATGCTAAAATGTGGGCTTTTAATAATGTTAGCATTCTGACACTTAGATGTAGAATGTAGAATAGTAAGCACCTGTTTGTATTGAATTAACAAACGTTTTTGCGTGGTATTCTTGTATTTTTTATTTTCGTTTGCAATGTCCAAGAACAGCATTTACATGATTTTGTCTTTAATCAGATGAGAACATGGCTATTAAATATACTATTTGTGTAATATTGATGATTAAGTTAGAGGTATGTTTATTTTTAGACAGAATTTTGTAGAAAAAAATGAAAAGGGAACACACACACACAGTCTGTTTGGACAATAAAAGAAGTTGATAACAATTATTGTCTGTTCAATGGTTTTTATTTATAAAAAGATAGATGCGTTGTCCAGGCACTTGTGCAGTGCCATTCTTATGTCATCCCACTTGTGTTAGGGCACATGACTTTTCCCATGGGCCCCCTCTGACTGGTTCTTGGTCCGACCTCTGCCACCCCATTAAAAAAATCCTAGAATCGCCCCTGGTCTCTGGTCAAAGACTATTAAGTAGTCATTAGTGTATTAACTATGCGCATCATAACGTTTTAGGAAAGTAGGCTATCCATATTATGACAAAATATTTTAATAAGACTGAATTTGAATTGAACCTGATCACATTTATTAAATTATTATTAGCCTATTCAAACAACGAACAAATTATACAGCGAACAAAGAACATTTACATTATCAAAGAATATTACTGAAGCGTGAGTGTAAGCGCTCTAAAAAAACTATAATCTATAATCAGTGATGTTGTCTGCAGTGAATAATGAATTAATCTCTGACATCGCAGGTAGGTAGGCTACATCTGCACTTTGTGTAAAATCCCCTTAAATAATAGAAATATTAAAGATAAAATATGTTCCTGCGGCTATGCTATATAGACCTACTTAAAAACAAAAAGTAAAAATAAAAATCACAAAAACTAAAACTTTAACTTAAATTAACATGAAAGCAGAAAATATAAAAACAAAATCTCGAAATTCGAAATATTAATAAATACTATAAAAAACTACTGCCTTAATGATACAAAAATATCACTGATTGGATTTTGTTAAACTTTAGTATTAATTATAAATGTATTTTTTACAGTATTTTTTAAGAATGTCTATGAGTCCTGAAGGGAATTTAATTATTGTTTGGGAAATTGGTGCTTTATAATAATAATAATGTTTGTTTTATTTATGTATGTATATATGTATGTATGTATGTAAAATTCAATCTGAACAGGAGAAAAGAGTGGAAAAGAGATAAAAGGAGATAATAAATGAAAAACAAAAAGAGTTGATCATATTTCCAGTGCCAGTAAATGAAGGTGTATGGATCATCTTTATATAAGCATAAGCCCAAACCCTAAACTGACCCCAGTGCTGTGAGTCACGTGTTTGTGATCTTTCTGAAAGCGCTGAAGCTCAAGCATCAGTCAGATGGTGTGGATGTTGTCGTTACTGTCCGTCGTGTGATCTGTGTTTCAGAATGACACGTGGGGCATCCAATACACGTTCGCACTATTTAAGGCCATGAGTCACATGCTGTGCATCGGTTACGGCGCTCAGGCTCCAGAGGGAATGACGGACGTCTGGCTCACGATGCTCAGCATGATCGTGGGCGCGACCTGCTACGCCATGTTCATCGGTCATGCCACGGCCCTCATCCAGTCCCTGGACTCCTCACGCCGACAGTACCAGGAGAAGGTAAAGCCCTGAACGATGTTGATCTCTAGTGACTGAATACATTGTCATTAAGGGTGTGTTCACACTTGTCATGTTTGGTTCGATTAAAACGAACTCTGGTGCGATTGTTCTGTTAGTGCGGTTCATATGAGTAAGTGTGAACGCTGCCATCCGAACCCTGGTGCGCACCAAAGAAGCGAACCTAGACCACTAAAAAGGTCTCGGTCCGCTTCCAAATGAACTCTGGTGCAAATGAAATATGAACACAACACGTTCCAAATACTTCTAAACAAAAAACATGGATGTAATGACAAGATGCGACGCTATGCGGCATGATTTGACGACGCAGAACGAGCTGTGTATCCAAAACAAAATGAGCAGAGGGCAACAAGGAGGTAAAGTACCTTTTATGAGCTCTTCGTGAGTTCGCAGGTGGTAAAAATAGAATCGCATGTACACGCAACAATGAGCGCACTTAGTCCAGCAGACGGCATTAGGTCATACACCGATCGGTCTGCATAGCGCCGCTTTAAGTCGAACACACCAATTGTTTGGGGTGTTTGGTTAGTTCCGTAATGAATTATACGTCATTCAACCTGACCAATCAGGTTGTGAATGTATGACTATGCCTTTAGGTTTGGTATCTTTAGGTTCGCTGTCAAAAAATGCCAGTGTGTGAACGCTAAGCGGACCAGGACCATATGTATTGTGCTTCTTTTTTGGTCCGGACCAAATGAACCAAGACAACCGAACTACAAGTGTAAACGCAACCTAAATCTAGGCCATAATTCCCAATCAGTCTGATGTGCTGTCGTTCTGACTAACGGAGAGCATCTGATGTCCAGTATAAGCAGGTGGAGCAGTACATGTCGTTCCATAAGCTTCCAGCGGATGTCAGGCAGAAGATCCATGAGTATTATGAACATCGATACCAGGGCAAGATGTTTGACGAGGACAACATTCTGGGAGAGCTGAGCGAGCCCTTAAAGGAGGTTTGTACTAAACTCATGACTCCTTAAAGTTTACTCTTCAGCTTTTTTCATGCATTAGGGTTGAAATTCGTTGTGTTTTCAGACACATTTTATCAGACTATTTTAGTTTATATTTGAAGCTAATGAAAACATCAGCATTAGTGTGGTAGTAACTGTGTTTTTGTTGTTGCATTGTGCAAACTTTAACCAGCTAATTAATGTCTACTTGTGCACTGCGATCCTAACAGGAAATTGTTAGCTTCAACTGCCGAAGCTTGGTGGCTAACATGCCTCTCTTTGCTAACGCCGACCCAAACTTCGTAACAGCAGTGCTGACGAAGCTGAAGTTTGAGGTGTTCCAGCCCAATGACTTCATCATTCGCGAGGGAACTGTCGGTCGTAAAATGTATTTCATCCAGCATGGACGGGTCAGTGTACTAACTCGTGGCAACAAGGAGACCAAGCTCAGCGATGGGTCATACTTTGGAGGTGAGTTTATGGGCTGATTGTGGAGTGGCTGATGTTAGATATTTGTTATGAGCTCTTCAGAAACAGTTTTATTGTTTCAGTACATTAACCTCTTTGTGGTGTTTCTCCACCCCTCAGAGATCTGTCTGTTGACGCGCGGCAGGAGGACAGCAAGTGTCCGAGCAGATACATACTGTAGACTTTACTCCCTCAGTGTGGACAGTTTCAATGAGGTTCTGGAAGAGCATCCCATGATGAGACGGGCCTTCGAGACGGTGGCAGCGGACAGACTCGATCGCATCGGTAAAACCATTCTCCAACTTTATTGCTGATTTTGTAGTTAAAAAGAGACAAATTGAAAACATCTGTCATCATTTATTCACCATCATGTCATTCTAAATCCATATCCCAGATTACAGTACAAAGAATGGAAATGGGAACTGACAAAATTTTCAAAATGCCATATGAGTCCATAGCAGACAAGCACCTTACAGGATTAGTTTACTTCCAGAATAAAAACTTTCCTCATAATTTACTCACCCCCATGTAATCCAAGATGTTCATGTCTCTTCAGTCGAAAAGAAGGTTTTTGAGGAAAACATTCTAGGATTTTTATCCATATAGTGGACTTCAATGGTGGGCAATGGATTGAAGGAACAAATTGTAGTTTCAATGCAGTTTCAAAGTGCACTACATGATCCCAGGCAAGGAATAAGGGTCTGACCTAATGATCATTGAAGTCCACTATATGTAGAAAAATCCTGGAATGTTTTTTTTTTAAACTTTAATTTCTTTTCAACTGAATAAAGAAAGACATGAACATATTGAATGACATGGGGGCGAATAAATTATCAGGACATTTTTATTCTAGAAGTGAACTAATCCTTTAATAGTTTATCCTAAACTTATTCTGAATTCCTTTTTCTCACAGGTAAGAAGAACTCGATTTTGTTGCGCAAGACCTCACAGGGAGGCTCTGTAGCAGGCAGCAGTTTGGGACGGGGTGGAGGGAGCCGCGGAGGAGGAGCAGGAGGCGCCGGTCTGGGTTCTTGTGACAGTGTTCTGGTCCAGCAGATCGTGAAGCATGATAGCATGCCTACCATGCAGGACTTCGCCGCTGGCACCCGAGGCAGCACGGGAGGCACGGTCTCACCCCGACCTCATCCAGTGATCTGGGCACCGCTGGTTCACGCTCCCCTCCAGACAGCCGCTGCCACCACCAACGTAGCCATTGCCTTGATGCATCAGCAACAGCAGCAGCAACAGTTGCAGCAGCAGCTACAACAGCAACATGCCCTTGGAGCTGCCATCTTCCTTCCCTCCGCTCTTCCCATCTCGCCATCACCCTCGTCCTGCCCGCTTTCTCCTCCCCGTCCGCCCATACTACACTCTCGGCAGTCGCTCAGCTCTCTCATCGGCGTAATGGGCGGGATGCCCCCCCGAGGAGTCCCGTCTTCTGTAACTCCTACACCCTCACCCTCCACTATTGGACCGAACGCTGTGGGCATAGCTCCTTCAGGGGGTGGAGTTACAAAAACTCCTCCTACACCTGCCTCGTCAGTGCCCGCCCCCCTGCAGGCTGGAAGAACACTTCATTACAGTCTCCGCCTCCACACAGAGCCCACAACATCACTTGTCCATAAAGTCCCTCCTCCCTCTTCAGCAGTGGCGGCAATGTCCATCGAAGGGCGCAATGTTGCCTCCGCTCCGCAGGGTGCCAAAGAGGCTTTACTGCGTCATGTTGGAGGAGGTAGCACCCAGGGCCTCCCCATGATTGGTCGGCTTACTCAGGAGGCCAGACTGCTCTCCGCCTCCCAGCCGACTCTCCCCCATCGCAGCTGGGCGAGCGTGCAACCTCACCCGCCTCTACATCGTAAAGCATCCGGAGGAAACCTGCTTCCGGCACCCTTCGTTTTGTCGTCAGGACTTGCTAGAGGAGGAAGCGCAGGTGTTTTGAGCTCAAACGTGCCTGGTGCCACACAGGCACCGACACAAACACCCCTGCTGTTGGCACACACACCTCCACTCACATCAGCTCCAGGATCAGTTCTTGCCCCCTTCTCGTCCTCCCCGAAGCAAACTCCTCTTTGTTCAACCAACCCTCCTTTATCCCTTGTTGCCACATCTTCTGGTCTAGGGGTTCCTCAAACCCAGCGAGCCAAACCAGGCACTGCGATACCTACTCCTCCTTCAACCTCTCCTCCTCCTTGCCTACTCCCTCCTTCTCCCTCTCAGTCCACCTCCACCTCTCCAACTTCATCTTGCGGCATCCCTTTGGCTCAGAATTCCCGTACCAAATCCTCTCAGACGCCTCCTCCACCGTCCCCATTATCCTGCACCACCAACTCAACACCCACCATCACTCCTTCTCAAACCCCCACCCCAACTCGAACCCCAACCCCTGTTCAAACCCCTATTCAGACCCCCACCCAATCTAGAACACCAGTGGCCATCCAAACACAATCCCAGAGTCGGTGTCCAACTCCTGTCCAGATCACAGCAGCTGCACAAACTCCGACCTCAACCTCCGTTCAGAGTCCGCTTCCCGCCCAGACTCCAAGTAAACCTCTGAGTTCCACCCTGAGCCAGAGCGCTGCTGTCCAGATGCCAGCTGCCGTCCATGTTCTTGGTCCTCCTTCGACTTGTTCTGCAGTCTCCAGTCAATCCCAAACCTCAACTGCCATACAGACTCCGAGCCCTTCCTGGAGCCCAGGCTCTCCCATCAATACCCCAGCCCAAAGTAGACCGTCAACCCCTGTTCTGACCCAATCACAGGCACAAGCTCCACCGGCTAAAGCCTTTGCTGCTGCACCATCACCTTCTCCCTCATCAACTCCATCTCCAGCTGCTTCACAGCCACAGAAACCCGCTGCTAGCCAGACTCAGACCTTAAACATTCTGTCCACACCAACCTTAAGTCCATCATCCATTCCTGCTTCCACTGCCTCCTCATCTACAGTCCACCAATCCATCTCAGCTTCAACAAAAGAGGCTAAGAAATAGCAGGACTTGCCTCAGACGCAGAGAGATTCAGAGACAAAAAGACAAAATATCCTGCTAACATGTGAGGAGGATGGTGGATGCTGGAAAGAGGCTCATAGTTTATCCGTGGTGAGTTCCGGAGATGAGATATCACGTGTCAGCTGTATCAGTTCAGGCTCTGCAGGTTCCATGAGCATGCTGTGTGCATTCGACCCTCTCTAGTCTTGACCATGAGAAGGTCTAACATCCCTGACTTTACATCTAATCAAGGTAAAAACAAAAGAGCAGAATATGATTGGCTCAAAAATAGAACTAGAGTCTCTGTGTTGTCCAGGTCATCTGGGAATGTCAGGTAGAATATTTTTGTAGTCCTGCTGAAAAGACCAGATTGAATTGCAGCAGTCTGACTGGTGAACCAATGTATTCATGTTGATCACCAGCAAAACATGCGAGATACAGTGGATTCCAACCCTGCTTGTAGAGCCCCAAACGCTGCACATTCTGCATGTTTCACACCTGATTGAGGTCATCGGCTCTTCAGTAGAGACTCCAAGGTCTGAAATGGGTGTATCAGACAAAGGAGACATTGAAAATGTGCAGTGTTTGGGGACCTCCAGAAACAAGGACGGGAACCACTGTGCTAGAGAACCAGCATGATCTTTCTACAGAGGCCCTGAAGTGATACTTGAGTATAAATGCTGGTCTTTTCAAGAGGGATCTGGTAAATTAATGCTTTTAATCTTTCACAGAATAGATGCACATTCTGTCATTTGCCAAAAATGTCTTAAAGGGAATGTAACAACTGCAAAACTGCCACTACTTTTAAGATGCATTTGCACAGCCTTGTAAAGATAAAAAAAAATATCAGAACACCAGAGACCGTTTTATAAGATCAAAACCATTCTAGACATATAACATCACCTCCAGAACACAAATAGCATTTTCAGATCAGATCACCTACAACCTGGAGACTATAAAATGACATCTCGCTAGGGAATTACCATCACACCTTCTGTCATTGAATATTAGTGACTAAACTTTGTCACAGGTTTAGAACTATAGCAAATCTTTTTGCACTTTAGTTCATGAGTCTAATGTAAAGTGGCACCATACTGGAATAATACATTCTGAGTTTGGAAAGAAG
>NC_081170.1:355000-390000 GCF_012432095.1 Onychostoma macrolepis | reverse complement strand
CTATTATTTCACATGCAAATTCTGAGTTTGTCACTTGACTCATTCTCAGAAGCAGAAGTGGAAACGGAAGAAGCGCGTTAACGCGATCGCGTCCACCGCTCGTGCCCCCCTCATCAGCGCTCGGGCGCGCGTGCAGGCGCTCGTGAGCGCGCGCAGAGTTTCCTGGAGCGGGTTTAAGGAGGAGCCCCGGAATCCGTCAGGAGCGGGTCAGAACCGGCGACGAGACACCGGACGCTACCGGAGACCGGACCCGTGCGCGCGCACGCACGCAGGCAGGCGTGCGTCAGATTGAGGAAGTGCGCGAGCGAGCGAGAGCGCGGTCGGTCAGGTGGGACGCGGCGGGGGAACTCAGGTGACACCGGCTCAGGTAAAGCGCTTCTCTTCCGCGCGGCTTCCGTGCGGCCGTTTAATCGCCGTTTTCTTCAGCTTCGCTCTGCTTTGCTTTACTTCGCTTCACTGAGCTTTATTTGATCGATCCTCATCGCCGGGGTCACGGGAGGACGCGCACGTCATGGGTTCTCGGTAACTCCCGTGTGACGCGGGTGTCTCGCGTACTCCGCTCCCGTTTCTGTCAAACGACCCCCGTTCTGTCTCCGCTGTCATTCTCATTCATTCATTCGGTGTTTAACGTGCGGCTTTTACCTGACAGGTGAGTCCGCGCGCAGAACCCGAGCTGGCTGTGATAAGAGTTGGTTTTAATAGCGTTTAGATGCACTTTTGAGGCGGATTGGTGCACGCGCGGACGGACCGGCTGAACCCGCTGAACCGGATCCGCCTTTAACCGGGAAACACACCTGAAGCTGCCGCTGCTTGTGTGTTTGGCCGTCTGTTGTTTTTTGTATTAATTAGACTCTCACCTGCTGTCAGTCATAATTAATTCTCCGAACCAAGGCCCCCTTCCGTTGTCATAGTAACTTAATTACTCAGGTAATTCGGTGATGACGCGGTTCCTCCGCTGAACCCACCGAACCGGTCAGAGTCCCTCGGATGAGTTTAGCCCTGAAAACCCTCACATGTGACGTAATAGTCTAGTATGAGAGTTTATAGATGCTTTATATATATATATATATATATATATATGAATGAATGAATGAAGAGTTTAGATGCAAAAGCCTCTAAGTGCTGTTTGAAAATTTCTTTGAACATTGAAAACAACCTATTCATCGTCATAAAAGTGAATATATTGAACATAGAAGCCTCATAAAAATGCTCATTTTCAAACGGCACTTAGAGGCTTTTGCATCTAAACTCTTCATATATATATATATATATATAAGTTTGCATGTGTTTTTTTGTTGAGTATCATATTTGATCCATCAGGCTTTTAAAAACAGAAGCAGCTTAATTTTATTCAGAGACTCAAACTGAGCACAAATATGAATTTGCTGTAATTCTGCTGCTTGTGATCAATGAGATCTTTATAACAGTGCAGCAGATACTGACATAAAATGTGACCCTGGAGCACAAAACCAGTCATAAGGGTCAATTTTCTTTAAATTGAGATGTATACATCATATGAAAGCTGAATAAATAATCTTTCCATTGATGTATGGTTTGTTGGACAATATTTGTCTGAGATACAACTATTTGTAAATCTGGAATCTGAGGGAGCAAAAACATCTAAATATTGAGAAAATCATCTTTAAAGTTGTTCAAATGAAGTTCTTAGCAATGCATATTACTAATCAAAAATGAAGTTTTGATATATTTACGGTAGGAAATTTACAAAATATCTTCATGGAACATGATCTTTACTTAATATCCTAATGATTTTTGGCATAAAAGAGAAATGTATAATTGTGACCCATACAATGTATTGTTGGCTATTGCTACAAATATAGCTGCTGCTTATGACTGCTTCTGTGCTGCAGGGTCACAGATGATCTGAATATCAGCGGTCGCTCTATATCTCCAGTAATATGCCTCAGTAAGATGAGACTGAAACATATAATGCAGAGCTGATTGAGAGATGAAGAAATAAACGCTCCTCAGAAGATTTGAGACGCACTGATTTTTCTAGAAAGTGATTGATGGAGAATCAAGTAAAGCTGAGCTGCTGCAGTCCAGCAAGAGTTCATCTGGAGACATGACTGCAGTTATTCTGACGCTTACTTGATCAAAACCAGTCCAGATCTGACACTGAACAATTACACTAAAAGACTAAACTATCAGACGACAGAAGACGTGCAGCAGATTGAGTGACAGGATAAATTCAAAAATCATAAATGATACAGCAGCTTTATAGAATTAAAGCACTTTAATATGAAATGCATAATGGACATTAATTAATGATTTTAGGATTATAGTGAACTGCTTTATATTTCTGTGCAATTGAAGTAAATAAGTTAAGCCTCGTTCTGTGAGGTGTCCGCGTCTGTAGGAGTGACCTGAACATATTACTGATGAGTTATTGAAATATTCAGCCGAGTTAACGATGCTGTTGTGTTTTCTGGAATCACATGTTGTGAGATGTTCACATGTGATTTACAGCATCTGTGTGTTTCTCGTGGATCAATACGATCGTAGCTGTGCGATGTTTCTGTGTACGGCCGCGAGGGTTCAGCGCTTCTCATACGTCAGCATCTGTGTTTCATATTGCATATCATTTGTTGTGCTGCATTATCGTGCACTAAATCTTCTTTCTTTTGCGTTTTTGATTCTGTGTCTGTTCATCAGGATTGACCCAGAGCGAGAGAAACAGACGGACAGAGAGACAGAAGCGCGTCTGTGAGTTTATGGACTGGAGGTAAGAGCGGTGTGTGTGTGTGTGTGTGTGTGAGAGCAGTTTGGCATTTCTGTGGTGGTCATATGACTGATGCTGACAGAATGTGACTGTCGCTCATGGATTTCCCTCTTCCTCTAAAAAGACCCTCAGACGAAACACACCCACACACACACACACACGCGCCCACACACACATACACTGTTCCTGTAAATGCTGTATTCAGGGCATGTGGAGCCATGTAAAAATTTCCCCGTATCACACTTATGGTTTTCACTTTCATGCAGTCACCGGAGCAGAGAGAGACGGATGGGGAGGGGAGAGCGATAAGAGAGAGAGAGACAGCCGTGTGTAGGGTCATATGCTCGATCGCCCGCGTGTCATACAGTGAGCGTTTGCTCTGTCTGTCTTTTAGGAAGTGGAATCATTTGCGTTTCCTTTTTCTGATGCAAAGTTTCACTCCTGTCGACAACTTTGCTTGACCACCACACACACACACACACACACACACACACACACACACACACACACACACACACACATTGACTGTCAGTGAGGTGGCGTTTACTTCTGCTGCTGTAATTATAATGACTAACACAAATCCTTAAAGACTTTCATTTTATTTGAATTATGAATCATTTTTCCGTCTTTGATCAGATATGCTGTGCTGGAGACACGCACAAATCACACTTGCACTTCAGATATTAGTACATCATTAATATTCGCATATGCATGTGGTGTGGGCGGGGCTTTGATGCTGACGAGTTAGAAATGCTGCGGTGGGTCATGTGACGCTGACCCTCGGCTCCTGTCGCTCCTGTCTGACTCGAGTTTGTTCTGCTGCTGAGCTTCAGAGGAGAAACAGGAAATAGATGAGGATCAGTTGGTTTTGCAACATCATCTTCACACACACACTCTCACACTCACACACACACACACACCCGTTACACTCACACATGAGGCAGTGAAATCCTCCCAGAAACACTTGACTGCTGTGTTTACGACACACACCCACAGCGTCCAGCAGCACACTCATACAAACCCGCCTCACATTCCCACACAGAAACACAACGGCCGACGTGAAACTGCTGACCAGACAGATGCTGCTGATGACACCTGACACACTCACACCACACACACACACACACACACTTGCGTTTGTTTGTTTGTTTGTTGAGGACGTTGCATAGATGTTTTTCTATCAGGTTAATGATATATTTTATCGGTTACCCAGCCGCTACCCTAAACCCACACCTCACAGGAACACTAGATTAACATCAACAACATCATCTGGCTGATTTATAATCCTTTTTATCTAGTGATGACTGGTCAAATGTGTCACTAGTGGGCTGACAAAGTGTTTCACTATATAAATGAGGACATTTAGTCCTAAAACAAGTATAGTCAAGACACACACTACAGACTCACACACACACTTATGTATATACATGCTCTCACACACGCACACACACACACACGCACACACACACACGCACACAAAATGCACACAGACACATTTTTTTTGTCTTGTTTTTACTATTTCTTTTTTTTCTTTTTTTTTCTTCTGTATCAGTATTTCCATCAGAATTCAGGCACATTCTCAGTGACAGTTAAATATCACACGCTCCTGTAAATTAACATTTCATCAATTGCTTGATGTGGAATTTGCATTAATTACAATGTGCATTTAAGATAAATCAGAAAACAAATATATATATATATATATATATATATATATATATATATATATATATATATATTTTTTTTTTTTTATAAATTACATAAATGTTATACATTTTGATAATTTTTTTTATTTATTAAAAAATTCTAAGACAATAATGAACTCCAGCTATAAATACATTTTCTGCTTTTTTCTGACAAGAAAATAATTTCTATTCTATGTTTTGGTGTGATTTTCATATTCTAAGCATCTATCCATTTTTAAATAAATAAACAAACCAAAAAGATAATTCAGTAGCATGTTATTTTACAGTCCTGTTGCACATGTACAGTCATGGCCAAAAATATCAGCACCCTTGGTAAATATGATCAAAGGCGGCTGTGAAAATGAATCTGCATTGTTAATCCTTTTGATCTTTTATTTAAAATATTCACAAAAATCTAACGTTTCATTGGATAATAAGAATTTAAAATGTTTTTCTCTAATAAATGTTGGCCACAATTAACGGCACCCTTTTATTCAATACTTTCTGAAACCTCCGTTTGCCAGTTTAACAGCTCTAAATGTTCTCCTATAATGCCTGATGAGGTTAGAGACACCTGACGAGAGATCAGAGACCATTCCTTCATCCAGAATCACTCCAGACCCTTTAGATTCACAGCTTCTTCTCTTCAGGTCACTCATGTTCTACAGGGTTCAGGTCAGAGGACTGGAATGACCAGCAGAAGCTTGGTTTTGTGCTCAGTGACCCATTTTTGTGTTGTTTTTGAGGTTTGTGTTTGGATTATTGTACGGTTGGAAGATCTAAACATGGCCCATTATAAGATTTCTAACAGAGTCAGTCACTTATTGATTTTTTATCTGTTGGTATTTGATAGAATCCATGATGCCATGTGTCTAAACAAGATGTCCAGGACCTCCAGCAGAAATATAGGCCACAACATCAAAAATACAGCAGTATATTTCATTGTACACATGGGCTACTTTTTATCCCTGTGTTCACCAAACCCATCTTGAGTGTTTGCTGCTAAAAAGCTCATTGTTTAGTTTGATCTGATCATAGAAGCCAGTCCCATTTGAAGCTCCAGTCGTGTCTGATAACTGAATATGCTGGAGTGTGTTGTTGGATGAGCGAGGAGAATTCTTCTTGAAACCCTCCCAAACAACATGTGCTGATGTAGCTGCTGTTTGACAAGGTTTTCTGACCCCGAGACTCAACTATTTTCTGCAATTCTCCAGCTGTGGTCCTCGGAGAGTCTTTAGCTGCTCAAACTCTCCTCCTCACCGTGCATTAGGACGATATAGACACACGTCCTCTTCCAGGCAGCTTCATAACATTTTATGTTGATTGGAAATTCTTAATTATTGCTCTGATGCTGGAAATGGGGATTTTCACTGCTCTAGCTCTTTTCTTAAAGCCACTTCACTAATTTGTGAAGCTCAGTTATCTTTTGCTGCACATCAGAAATATATTCTTTGGTTTTTCTCATTGTGATGATGATTAAGGGAATTTGGGCTTTGTTTTCCCTCCTATTTATATTTCTGTGAAACAGGAAGCCATGGCTGGATAATTTCATGTTCATAATCACCCTGGAGTGCTCAAAATTGTGAATATGAATGGGAATATACTTCAGAGATATTTTACTCATAAGAATTTCTAGGGGTGCCAATAATTGTGTCCAACGTGTATTTGAGAAAAACATTTATTTCATAATGATATTTCCCCCCATTTTAAATTCTTCTTATTAAATTCTTATCTGATCATATTTACCAAGGGTGCCGATATTTTTGTCCATGACTGTACTTATTATAGTAGTTACAATAACTAGGTACTAACCCTAAACACCTACCCCTTATATTATCAGGACTTTCTTAGGTAGGTACACTGTAAGTACACATACTGTAAAATAAAGTGCAACCGATAATTCTGTCGTCATTTACTCCTCTTTGTGTTTGATATGTGGAACACAAAATAAGATATTTTGTCCTAAAATACTGAAGTCAATGGGGTCCAGTGTTTTTCGGTTCCCAATGCTTTTAAAATAGCATCTTATGCAGAAGTCAGTCAGTCATACAGGTTTGAAAGACATGAGGAAGTAAAAGATGACAGAATGATGATTTCTAGATAAACTGTCATTTTTAGTCTTGGAGATGATCTCATTCACAGATGTAGAGTCAGTCGGTGTTTACTAAAGAATCAAGCGTTGATGATTTCACGTATTAATCAGAGGCGCAGATGATTTGTGACGGCACTGAGCCGTCTCTCGTCTAGCGTTCGTTCGTTAGTTTAATCGGAAGTGTTTCTCCAGACAGTGTTTGTCAGATAATGAAGTGTTGGGTTCTGGATTGCTCTCGCTCGTTAAGTCATTAGATTCATTCCACGGGTGTTTTTGGAGGGAGATTCTCATTCTGAGTGACTCATCAACTATCTGCTGTTTCTTCTGTTTGTTTTGTGACTGATTTAGAAATGGTTAAAGTGTTGAAAGTGTTGCCCTTTTGACATTTAGAGTTTGTAGGATGTTTTCTGTAATGTGTGTTTTCGAGGTGTTTATCAATGTGCCGGCTGAGTTTCGTTAGAGGCCTCTGAGAATACAGTGAATATGAAGTGTTCATTAAAACTAATCGACTCATATTGAACACTGAACTGACTGAAGCTATTGTCTTCTTCAGAGGGAACGCGTTTAGCTTGTGTTTCTGAAACATCCAGTTTTCTTGACGTGATTCGAACGTTATTACAAAATGTTTCTCGCAATGTTCTGCTGCTTTATTTTCGCTCAAAATATTATTTGAACGTTTATTTTTAATAATGCACGAATATTTGCTTTCAACATTATGAGACGTTCATCAAGTACAAATAACATTTTTAATGACATTGCAGAGAATATTTTCTCATTAGTCAAAATAACATTTTGAGGATGTTTCAAGAATGCTAGAATGTTTTATGAGAACGTTTGATTGATTTAAGAATATTTTGTTCTGACGTTTATGTAAAAAACATTAGTGTTTATTTCTGTGAAGCTGCTTTAAATCAGTCTGTATTGTATAAAGCTCTACAGAAATGAATGTGATCTGACTTGACATAAAGCTTGAAGAAATACAGAGAATTTGAAAAATAATGAACTCAAGCTACTGAAGTGTTTTCTGCTGTTTTCCAGCAGGTCTTCCGTGTTGTTTTGGAGTCGTTTTTATGAGTTATGAGTGTTTTTGCAGTGTTTTGGTCAGACGCCCTCTGTGGGTCGATTCCAGCACTTCTTCATTTCTAGATCTTTACGTCTTAATGCTGATGTCAGGAGTGTCTCATGAATGTTCAGCAGGAGAGATGATTCTAGATTGCAGTGTTGGTTCTAATGAGAACATCTGAATTAATTACACGTGTCTATGTTTGAATGCAGCTTTGGATAAAAGCATCTGATAAATCTCGCTTGTGGCTCCTCTGTTAATTCTGTTCTCTGAAAGTCATGAACAAATGTTCTTCCAGTAACTTTAATAGAACGTTCATTTAAAGCTCTCTGGTTTTTAAAAATGTTCTCGAAACATTTACACAATAACATTATTTATACATCATTATTGCAACGTTTGTTCTGAAACATTTTAGTTCATCTAATGTTTTTTAAATGTTGCTACTTGCTTCAGAGAACGTTTGAAAGTATCATTTCCATAATGATTGCAAAATGATCAAATGGAATGTTACCTTGACTTTCACATTCTTCACATTATTGAACATTCAGAGCACATTCAGAAATACATTTTTTTTTTTTTTTTTATGACAATGTAAATGTTAGAAAAATGTTCTTGGAACATATATTCCTCTCACTCGGCTAACAATCATTTGGTAACGCTTTACTTAAGCCTTTATGTAAAATGCATTATAAATGTATTCATAATATAAACTGTAATGCGTTATATCTGTATAAAGTGCATTATAATTTGTGACTGTTAGTTTGTTGGGTAACACTTTACTTAAAGCCTTTATGTATAATGCATTATAAAAGTAGTTTTAATGCATTAATTATGCCACCTTATAATGCATTGATTGTACAATCTCATGAATAATTGTAACCACAGTTAATACACTTATCAGTTCATTGTTACACTACTAATTTTAAATTTGGTTATGCTTATTTACGACAACAAGATATAATATAATTATAATGCATTATAGCCTTTAATAACCCTTGATAATGCGTTATACATAAAGGCTTTAAGTAAAGTCTTGTGTTTTAATGCATTATACTTTCTAAAGGTGTTACGATGAATAGATAAGTATTATAAGGCATCACAAGTGCGCTTACAATTATTAACGAGATCAGCGTTATAAGGTGCATAATTAATGTGTTAAAACTACTTTTATAATGGATTATATACAAAGGCTTTAAATGATATGTTAGGAATGTTTCTTGCTTTAGGATTAAATTTTGTTGCTCGATTGCTCGTCTGTCAGTTTGGAACGGAGAGTGTGTGTGTGTGTGTGTGTGTGTGTGTGTGGTTTCAGCGCTCTGAATGCAGCTTAATTCAGAATATAATGACCTCAGAAGATGAAGATCTGACGGGTTCATCACGGGTGTAGAGAGAGCTGGGCCTCAGACGGCTCTAGAAAAAATAGAGCAGCTTTGCATTGACTTGAAGAATAAAGAGATGTTCAAGAGTTCTTAATGGAGTTTATAGGCAGCGTTTACTAAACACTGTACAGCAGCAGAGGATGAAACATGTCTGCGTTTTAAAGTAATTTTCTGCTGAATAGACAACAAGACCACACGCACACACACACACACACACACACACACACACACACACACACACACACACACATGTGCACCCTCACTGCAAAGGCGGCTTCCTGTGTCTTTATCTTTCTCCCACTCTCACCCCATTTCAGCTTCTGTTTACCCCAGCCTCCTCCTTCCTCTTCTCTTCTTTCGTTCTGCGTCTCGTCCTCAGGTTTGCTCTCTATGACACATTGCTCCCCCTCCTCACTCAATCCACAACTCTGATTTTGTGCTTTTCTTTGGTTTTTGCTGTTGTTTCCCCCTCTGTCGCGCTCCTTCAATCTGCCTTTGGATCTACACACACACACACACACACACACACACACACACACTCTCCCACTCTCAGCGTTTCTTGTGTGTTTTCGAAGAACACATCTTTATTTAGACCGAGGAAAGAGGCCTGCTTTCTTTTTTTAGATTGTGGGATTTTTCCTCAAATCTCAGACCCCAGATTCGTTCCTCTCTGCCTCGTTTTATCTCTCGTCTCTCGCTCTGCTGTTGAGAACAGCTGCGTTGGATCGGATCGATGTTTTTGGCCTCTATAAAAGTTTAATTTTGTAAGTTCACTCTCAGAAAAAAAGTACAAAAGCTTTGGGGCAATACCCTTTCAGAAGGTACTAATATGCAACATTTCGGGGGTAAATAAGGTTCAAAATCAAGTGAAAAGGTACCGTCCCAGTGACGGCTTTTGTGCTTCTGAGAATGTTGCACTTACAGAATTTATATATAATGCATTATAAAGAGTTATTAAAGGCTATAATGCATTAAGGTTATTCATAACATGCGTTGTAATACATTATATATTGTTGTAAATAATTATAACTGAATTTAAAATACATAGCGTATCAATTAATTAAGTATTATAAGTGTTATTAACTGTTTTTACAATTATTCATGAGATTATACAATGCATTATAAGGTGCATTACAAGGCATAACTAATGCATTAAACTGCATTATACATCAAGGCTTTAACTAAAGTGTTACCGAATTTATATATAATGCATTATAAACGTATTTTAATGCATTAATTATGCCTTGTAATGCACCTTATAATGCATTGTAAGATCTCGTGAAGATAATTCTAACCACACTTATAATAGCTACATTGTAATATGTAACCGTTCATGTTACACCTTGTGTATTAAATGCATTAAAACACACGAGACTAACTTCACGTATTATAATGCATGCATTCCATATATTTATTAAAGATGTTATGCATTACAGTGTACCTTTATAATGCATTCTGCATAAAAGCTTAAGTAAAGCGTAACCAAATGTTAAACATGATGATGAAGTCTCAGTGAAGAGAGTCTGATTTCTGCTTTTTTCTGTTTTCGTGCGCATCAGCGTTTGAGATGGTTTCATGTGTCAGTAATGAGTCGGTTCTTTCGCTCTGAACAGAGAGAGTCTGATTTGAGCTGCATTGGCTCTTATTGATGTGTGTTTTTGTGCCCGTCAGAGTTTGATCAGTCCGGTTTATGGGAGTTTAACAGCTCCGCATTAATAATGCAGCGTCCCTCGTTCAAAAACTCCCCTTTCAGTCGCTCCGTGGCCTACTTTCAGTCACCGCAGCGCGTCGAGAACAGAGAAGCGTCTCCTCTCGTCCATGCGCTGTGAGAACAGAGCCTGATCATTCTCAGGATATTTCTCATTTCAAGACGTCACTGCTGAACGTTCATGAAATCATATTTTTCTCTTTCATCTGATTCTCTTTCAGGACACTGTTATTAAACTCACTTCAACCCCGTCACTGTAAGTCTGGAGTTTATACTAATTTGCAACCATTTTTCTAAATGTTTCAGCGTTACGGATCTGAACGGCTCACGCAGGATAATTATTTTTTTTAAGTAAATACAAGAATAAACAACATACTATGAATGCCCATTTCCAAGATTTAAAAAATATATAAAAAAGGTAATTGCGACCTTTCATCATAATTGTGATGTAGATTCACTATTGTCAGTTATAAAGCCAGAACTGCATGATATAAACTCATAATTCTGACTTCTTGACATGCAGTTGCTAGTTTATATCCCGCCATTCTGATGTTATAACTCATTAAAGCGTGTTTGTATCTTGTAGTTTTGAGATGTAAACTTGCAAATGCTGGAGAAAAGTAAGAATTGTCAGATAAATAGTTGCAATTACTGTTTTTATTTTTTTATTCAGTGTCAAAAACATGCTTCTATAACATACTGTTACAATATTGTAACAAAAAATAAGTAATTCTACCTAAAACTTGCATTATTAAAGCATAATCTAATAAACAAAAATGTGTGTGTGTATGTATCTATACATTATACACATATATATATATATATATATATATATATATATGTCTATATCTACTGTATACATATACATGTATAGATGGTTATACAGTACCTACCTAACCTATTTAAATGAAATTGTGATGAAAAATGTATCATTGAAATGCTGATAAAAACAGACATTTAAAAGTTCAGTAGTTTCATTTTAAAGTATAATCCATTATGTATATATATGATTTTATCCTAAAGCCGCTACTGCACTGAAATCACATACTGTATAGATATTATATTTCATTATCTATTCATCATTTTAAGCTGAGAACTAAACACTCTTTGAAAAGGTTATTTCGCAGATGTTGACAGTGAGCTGCGTGTGTGTGCTTGTTAGATGTGTTGTTTTCATATTTTTATTCTTGCAGTATATTTTGAGCGCCGTTTCGGGTGATGCAACTGACTTTCTGAGTTTGTATCATAAAGGTACAACAATAAAGGAAATCAAATCAAATCAAATCAGTAATAAATGGAGACAAACACAAGTGACACGGTTTCAGCCGCCTACGAGTGTGAAGATGGAGTTCTGCTCAGGAACGTCTTTGATGAACTGCAGTGTTTTCTGTCTCTGCTTCGGGTCATTCTTCTGTGGAATATGAAGTGTGTGTGAATGAGAGGAACGCATGCTTTCTCTCACACACACACACACACACACACGTATGTGTGGTTTACAGGGGCTCTCTATAGGTGTGATTGTTTGTGAGCTGCTCTTATTTTCTCTCTCCTCCCTCAACTAAACCCCAGAAAAGCTTTGTTTTTGGCGTTCACTAACACACCTTCATCTCCCAGAGGAGCAGAACACACCGACGGTACGAGAACACACTCTCACTCTCCTCTAGACTCGCCAGCACAACACTGTGTGTGTGTGTGTGTGTGTGTGTGTCTGTGTCTGTGTGTGCGTGAGAGAGACTGTGTGTGTGTGTCTGTGTGAGACTGTGTGTGTGTGTGTGTGTGTGTGTCTGTGTGTGCGTGAGAGAGACTGTGTGTGTGTGTCTGTGTGAGACTGTGTGTGTGTGTGTGTGTGTGTGTGTGTGTGTGTGTGCGTGAGAGACTGTGTGTGTGTCTGTGTGAGACTGTGTGTGTTACTACATTTCCTTTGTCTGATTTATTTTTGTCATTATTTTAAACTTTTTGAAGAAAATTTAATTTAATAAATAGTCACATTTTGTTTTGTTTATGTTTTTTTTTTAAATGAAATTTTTAAATTTTTTTTAATGAAATTGTAATTTACTCTTAAAAAGAAATTCTGGCCTACAGACATCAAGTAGTTTTTTTTTTAATATAAATTGAGCTGTATTTTTCAGAGGCCTGAAGTTTTATATTATTTCTGCACTGAAATACTCCTGTGTGTGTGTGTGTGTGTGTGTGTGTGTGTGTGTGTGTGTGTGTGTGTGTGTGAATATGAAAAAAGAATTTCATCAAACTCTACAATTGCAACTTTTTGTAGGGATTGAATTTCATTTAATTTGACTAGTTATACTAATATAAATCGTTGAGAAATCTCCATTTGTGTGTGTGTTTAAAATGTGATTTGTTGTGGTTTGTGGTTAATTTTTATTAGAACTCTGTTTTTTTCAGTATTCTGACTGAAGCTGTTTTATAAGATGAAGTTGAGATCTTGATTGTGTTAAGTGTGAGATTTTCCTCTTTGTTTGTGCGCCGTCTGCTGATGTGTGTTCTGATGGAAAACTGCACACACACACACACACACACACACACACACACACAAGCGCAGGGCACAAGAGTGTGTGTTTATCTGGCCTGGTGTAGCGTGAGCGCGTTGAGGAAACCATATTGTCGTATTGCGAGAGGGGAAGAACACTAGTGAGCTGTCAGAGCAGCAGTGGGACGTGAGAATCCGCTCTGACACGAACAGAAACACACCCGACGACAGAGAGATTTTATTTCCACACGGCCGGCTCCTGCACAGAATCTAGCCGTGTGGAGGAGACGAGCGCTGGGCCGCTGTGTCGACGCACCGAAGCCTCGCTCAGACTCCTCTCGTGCTCCTCTCAGTTGAGCCCAAGATCAGCTGTTAAGAGTTGTGAGATAACGCTGTGAACGGTTAGATGTTCGTGAGCGAGAGAGACAGAGCGTTTTCTGAAAGTGTGACGGAGGACATGAGAAAAGGAAGAGCAGAAGATGGTGGATGCGTGTGGGTGATTCTTGTCAGATGAGCGTCTCTTTACTGTATGTGTTTGTCACTGGGCAGAGGGGGGTTCATTTCAGCTGTAGGTGTGTGTGTTTGTAAGAAAGCTGATTCACTGCGTTTCGTGTCTTTGAGTGATTCTGGAGTCGTCTGGAGCTCGTCCCATAATCTCACGCTCACAGATGCCACGTGATAAAGGAGACTGAGATCTACTCGAGGCCGCGATCGACCGTCAGGTGCATTTAGGGCCCGCGGTGACCTTTGATCCGACCTGCCATAAAATAAAACAAAATAAAATAAACATGTCATTGGAGCATATCCTCATTTTAATTTATCTCTGTTTTAACACTTTTTTTGTTCTGTTTTTGCATTCAAATTTAGAGAATATACTGGAAGTGAATTTGATTTTTTGATTTTAAAATATTTATGTGTCCCTGCAGCACAAAAGCAGTCATAAGCAGCAGCTATATTTGTAGCAATAACCAACAATACATTGTATGGGTCAAAATTATACATTTCTCTTTTATGCCAAAAATCATTAGGATATTAAGTAAAGATCATGTTCCATGAAGATATTTTGTAAGTTTCCTACCATAAATATATCAAAACTTCATGTTTGATTAGTAATATGCATTGCTAAGAACTTCATCTGAACAACTTTAAAGGCGATTTTCTCAATATTTAGATTTTTTTGCTCCCTCAGATTCCAGATTTACAAATAGTTGTATCTCAGACAAATATTAATAAACCATACATCAATGGAAAGATTATTTATTCAGATGATGTATACATCTCAGTTTTAAAAAAATGACCTTTATGACTGGTTTTGTGCTCCAGGGTCACACATAATTCAGCGTTTACTTCTGGCCCTCAGTCAAGTTTGATTTTTGGCTCTTCATAGTAAATATTTTAAATGCATCTGATTTAATGTGTGATGGTCTGGACTTTTCATATTATACTGTTTGGACCACAAGTTGAATAAGTTGCTAACATAAGTTAAAGTATTAGAAATCATCGTTCTGTCATCATTTACTCTCTCGTGTCATTTAAACCTGTTTGACTTTCTTTCTTCTGATATTTGAAGAATGTTGGGAATTTTCATAATATGGACAAAAACACTTGAGACGTTTCTCAGAATATGAAGAAAGGAAAGAAGGTCAAACGGGTTTGAACGAGACGAGGGAGAGTGAATGATGATGAATGATGATTTCTGGGTGAACTGATCCTTTAATTTTTTAATCTTTAAAAATCATTTTTTAAATCGGTAACATTTTAACTTTTAAAAGAAGATTTATTTATTAATTTTTTAAAAGTTTTAAGCTCTAAACGTATCAGAATTTCCCTGATTTTAACACTTTGTATAAATCTATTTTTAATGTAAAGGGGCAGATGTAAAATTGTCTTTTTAAAAAATATTTTTTATTAAAAATTAAAAGGTAATTAAAGAGGCGCAATAATGAAGTTATTATCTGAGACAAAGTTCTAGTAATTGAGGAATGATGCATATTTCATGATTATTGTGTGTTGGTTATATCATTATTATGTGTTTTTATGAATGATTGTATGTGTGTAGAGTTTTGCGGGCGATAATCGCATGAACTATCAGTGACCTGCTGTCTGTATGGATTCTTGATTTGATCAGATGCGACAGATTTTCCAGGTTTAAATGCGTCTGTTCTGTTTTAAGTAAACTGGAAAGTTTCTGGGTGTCTGTCAGAAATGGCAAAAGTTCTTTCTGTAGTCGGTTTTTATTAGAAATAACAAAGCACAGTGTTTATATGTTCTGTTAATGATGTAAGAAGCTGCTGAATGGCTTTCAGTGGCAATGATTTCATAGAAACCATCGCGAGAATATGAGAATATTTCCATGTGTAGAGACTGTTTGACTGATTTGTGTTTTATGTGCAGTTTCATATTTACAGTTTGTGATCATTGTGTGCTACAGGGCCGGTTCTGTTTATCATGGAATCTGTGGAGCAATGAATCCAACAGATCCAGTTTAAATTCAGAACTGATCCAGTTTATACTCAGAGCAGATCTGATTTAAATACGGAACAGATCCAGGTTAAATTCAGATTAGAAATAGTTCAAATTCCGAGCAGATCCAGTTTAAATTCAGGAACCGATGCAGTTTAAATTTGGAACGGATCAAATTTAAGTTCACAACAGATCCAGTTTAAACAGAGCAGAAGCGGTTCAGATTCAGAGCGTGTGGTTGAGGACGTGATTCAAACACTATCTGATCCAACAGACATCATAAAGTTCTTGAGCTCTTTCATGCAGTTTTCAGAATTAAGCGAGTGTCTGTAGAAGTGCGAGTGTCTCCAGAATGAACGAGCGAGACGAGATGAAACAGAAGCTCTGCGGCTCGTTCCTGCAGCTTCAGCTCCAGTCTTTTGTTCCTCTGAGCAGCAGATTTCAATTCTTGTTTCTGTCCTGCTCTACTTTCACACATTTCCTCTAAAATCCATTGCTTCTTAATGTCAAGCACAGCTGTATTTGGTGAGTGTCACGTTCATTTGTTCTGGTCTCTGAAGAACTTTGAATATTAGCAAGTTCTTTAGTGATTCTTCATTACTAGTTGCTTATCTGTGGTTATTAAGATGCTGTGTGTGTGTAGTGAATCTCATGGGGTTGGTGTGTGTGTGTGTGTGTGTGAGAGCCTCATCTGGTGTCGGGCTGTTTGTGTTTGATTCTTCACACCTTTAGTTAGTTAACATGGCTCGGAAACCATTGAAGTTTCTCCATCCGTCCTTCCCAAACTCAAATGATGATTGGTTGCGATTTAATAAACGCGCAGTATTGGACGGAAAATGCAGCAGGGCCGGAATCAGTCAGACGATCATCCTTCCTGTCGCCGCAGCCGTTGATCCGGACGCAGCTCGCAGCGGAGGGCGAGGGATTTTGTTTTTTCGGAAACTTGCGAGCGTTTCGAAACGAGCTGATGCTGATGCGCCGGGAGCGAGGGGCACGTGGGCGACGGGGGGAGGCGTGTCAAACACCTTTTTCACAAGACAGGAAGACGAAGGGAGAGATAGAAAGAAGAAAGAGAGGAAGAAAGAGGTCCAGATCCCCACCGGAGAGTTTGTTGAAAGCAGCAGGAGAGACGGCTCAGAGACGGATGCTATGACACAGACGGCGGTGCAGATTTTGTCGACGGCGCCCTGCTTCACTATGAAGGGCCGAACGGTAGGATCCGCGGCCGAGGGTTCGATCCGAGCCGAGGGTTATTTAACGAGACGGCAGAAACCTGTGTGTGTTTGTGAGAAAGTCTCGGGCATGACGTGTGTGTGTGTGAGTAAATGAGGCTGAGCTGAAATGGGGCTTGTGGTTCGTTAGTGACTAATCTGCTCCGTCTCAATTGTGTAACATTACCAGAAGCCTTAAGACGCCACACCTGTTCCAGGGAAATCTTGTTCCGTGTGTGTGTGTGTGTGTTTTGGATCAGGTTAATCAGGTGTTGGAGTGCATTGTTGTTAAGCAGCACTCAAGGGTTTGGGAGGCCAGTATTATGGGCTGTACGGAGCCGCCGGTCGTTAGGGGAAGCGCAGAGGTCGCTGGGTTGCTGGTGGAAAGTTCCAGGCTCAGGTGTGTGTGTGTGTGTCTGTACTTGTTTGCAGGGGGAATCTGGAATGTACATGTTAAGGCTAAAGTTTGGCTTGTTTGTGTTTGTGTTCAGGGTCCCAGAGTCGCCAGCGACGGGTCTGTAAAAATGAGTGGCCTTAACTACTGTGTGCTTAAATTAATCATTTGGTACAATGCACTTATTGTGTACATACATTTTTTAAAATACCTATATGTAATTACATCTGTGTTTTAATTTCTGTAATTACACTTATAATTACAGTGTTGACCCACACCTTACACCTTAACCCAGTCTTAAATCTACCCAAACCACCAAACCCCTCCCTAACCACCCGTATCACACCTCAATAGCAGCAGAAGTGTTTTGCAATACAATAAGTACATTGTACTTATTTTTTTATGTAAATACATAGTAGTATAATATAAAGTGTGACCAAATATTCATAGTTGACGCTTCAGATGCATTTATTATTTTGCCATAATATTTTGTGAGTATTATAATCATTACAACACGCTTTAACTATTTTATCATGAAGTAGTTTAGTAACGCTGCTTCTGTTTGGGGTCTGTTTGAAAAACACATACAAAAGACAATAAAACAAATCAAAATGAATAACAGTCAGACGGTGATATAACATTTGTAGTGTGTTCATTACAGTGTAGGTGTAACTTTTGAATGTGTGTGTGTGTGTGAAGGTCTGAATTCATTCAGTGTGATCTGATAAAAATAGTGCCGTTACTGTTACATGTGCTCTTATTCTCCTGCTGTCTGTCTGTCTCTCTGTCTCTCTCTTTCCTCCTGTCTCTCTCTCTCTCTCTCTCTGTTCCAGCAGATGGAAAGTCTTTTCTGAGCAGATTCTGATGTAAATCTCAAGTGGAAAATAGAAGTAAAATTTCTCCCTGTTCTTTTGTGTCCCATAGTGTTTACCCCACCCACACAACCCAGAGCACATGCACGCACACATGCAAACATGCATAAATGCGCACACACACACATGCATGCACAGACGCGCACACACACACACACACACACACACACACATGCACAGACGTGCACACACACACATGCACACATATGCAAACATGCATAAATGCGCACACACACACATGCATGCACAGACGCGCACACACACACACATGCATGCACAGACGCGCACACACACACACACACACACACACACACACACACACGTAGCCTGTAAATATTTGTCTGCACTGAAGCAGTTTGGCTCGTCCAGGTGTCAGTGATTCAAACAGGTGTTGTTGATGCAGCTGCAGCATCTCTAACCCCTTCAGCACTTCTACTGGAATAATGAAAATATAGTAATGTCAGTAATGCTTATGAAAATCATTACAATATACAGTCAAATGCACATTCAGGACATGTCTCTGTCTGTCTCTCTGTCTCTCTCTTTCCTCCTGTCTCTCTCTCTCTCTCTCTGTTCCAGCAGATGGAAAGTCTTTTCTGAGCAGATTCTGATGTAAATCTCAAGTGGAAAATAGAAGTAAAATTTCTCCCTGTTCTTTTGTGTCCCATAGTGTTTACCCCACCCACACAACCCAGAGCACATGCACGCACACATGCAAACATGCATAAACGCGCACACACATGCATGCACAGACGCGCGCACACACACACACACACACACACACACACATGCACAGACGCGTGCACACACACACATGCACACATATGCAAACATGCATAAATGCGCACACACACACATGCATGCACAGACGCGCGCACACGCACAGACGCGCACACACACACACACACACACACACACACACGTAGCCTGTAAATATTTGTCTGCACTGAAGCAGTTTGGCTCGTCCAGGTGTCAGTGATTCAAACAGGTGTTGTTGATGCAGCTGCAGCATCTCTAACCCCTTCAGCACTTCTACTGGAATAATGAAAATATAGTAATGTCAGTAATGCTTATGAAAATCATTACAATATACAGTCAAATGCACATTCAGGACATGTCTCTGTCTGTCTCTCTCTCTCTGTCGCTCTGATCCGTTGATCCTGCTTGCTGGATTGGGTGTGTCCTAAATTAGCGTTTTGCATTTGGGAGGAGGCCCGAGAGAGACGTTTAAGCCCTTATTAAAATCCTCTATCACATGAAGTAAAAAGCAAGAGGTGTGTGTGTGTGTGATTATTAATTCCGACACACATTTCAACAGGATCAGATTAGGGATGGTTGACTAGTCATTCAACAACAGAATTGTTGATCAGTAACTATTGAGTTTTTTGGGATTTGTCGTCTTCAGCAATTATTTTAGCTTTGATATTTACTGAATTACATTCAGTTTGAGTGAGTCATGTGTGACCTGTTTGTCCAACCAGTGGCAGACGAGGGGAGTGTTTGGACTGTTCAGGGTGCGAACATGTCGAGATTAAAGTACACTTAACTTTAGTTATTATCATAATTGCTTTTATTGTTATTTGTTATTAATATGACATTGTATTCAATGGACCCTTTTCACAGACTGATGTTTTTCCACAGTTAATAACATCGTAAATCTAGCAAAGTTTTTAATATTTTCATTTTAAAAAAATGTAAATTTTATAACATTATACATTGTTTTATATTACCTTGGCGTTAAATTTCAGATAACTGTTTGTGTGGGTGTTTCTAATTCAACGGCAAATTTGACACATTTCTCTTGTCTGACCAACAATCAATCTTTCCATATTTGTTTCCTCTTTCGGAAAATCATAGAAAAGCTGTTGTGTATTTTTTTTTTTTTTTTTTTTTTTCTCAGCGGCAATAGATTCTATTTACACAGGATTTTCTGCTATTTATACTACTTATTGCAAATAGTGGCAATTATTTGCACCTCAGTACTGTAAATTATAAAACAGTATGCAATAATGATGTGTTGAGTGTAAATTATAATTTTAATTCAAATTATTAACTGGATGCCACCTTATTGGGACAATAGGCCCTCCCTACACCTACCCCAACCCTACCCGATACTTTATTTTAAACTTTTCGATTATTTCCTTCATTTTTATTGAAAATAAATGCCTTTCTGATGTGATTATGAAATTTAAAAAGGGAGAAAAAAAAAGCATTACCGTTTCATACACCATATACCGGTTGATGAAAAACAAGCTTATATGGATTCTACACATTTAAACAGTTCTGATAAGCTATCTAGAATTATTTATGGAGCAGATAAAATTCACCTAATCATTTATTAATCAATTATCATTTTTCTTTATTTAACGGCTGAAATGTGAGGTTCACCATTTTATGAAACCTTTTCAAAGCTTTATTTGAACATTTCGCATGTTATTAGATAAACTGTTGTCAGTCATGATGTCATTTAAAATCCGGACATCATTGGTAATGTTTTTGTTTTGGTGTTTATGCAAACAAAAAGTCATTTTATTTGTTGTTTGTTGACTTTAAATATAAAACTTGGTGAAACGGTTTATGTGTCGGTACTTTTTGAACATTTCCAGCACATTTTAACAACACCGTGATAATAATGTTAATTGTGATAATTTTGGTCACTATAATTGTGATGATAAATGTTCATACCTTTACATCTCTAGTGTTGACTGTCCCAATCACACGTTGGTGGGCGGAGTTAGTGTAAATAGCTTCTGCCAACAAGGCGGGCTGTCTGCACTTAGTACAAATAGACACTCCGTTTTCTTTTCTATTGGAGCAAATTGGAACACAAAACTGATATTTGTGGTAGTTTCCGTTCACAAGGGTTTGTGTGTTTTGAAGCAGAGCTCTGTGCTGTCAGTGTTCACACTTACAGCAGTAAGAGTGTTTACTGTTGTCTTTTTTTCACTATTACACTATTTTTTTCCTATTTAAAGGGGTGGTTGATTGCGATTTCACTT
The DNA here is from genome assembly GCF_012432095.1 of Onychostoma macrolepis. NCBI lineage: Eukaryota > Metazoa > Chordata > Actinopteri > Cypriniformes > Cyprinidae > Onychostoma > Onychostoma macrolepis. The sequence continues at coordinate 368,903 of NC_081170.1, read as the reverse complement.
TTTTTTTTTTACTTTAGTTAGTGTGTAATGTTGCTGTTTGAGCATAAACAATATACTGTAAAGTTATGGTGCTGAAAGTTCAATGGAAACGGAGATATTGTCTTTTAAAGAAAAGTCTGTTTAATGCCTACAATTACGACTGGTAGAGACTACAACGAGCTTCTTCCCGGGTTGGTGAGATCACACACCCTGCATTTAACACAAACCCTGCCCCTGGGAACATGCAACAAAGGGGCGAGGCTATGTTGCGCGGCTTTAGGTAATGGTAAGGGGCTTAATGTTTCCGGATAACGTGCAATACGCGGTTAACGAATCACAATACACTGGGCCAGACAGCGATGTAGAATAAAGGTAAAATATATGAAAAATTAGGTGTTTTTTTTTTTTTTAAACAAAGCATTAAAGGGTTAGTTCACCCAAAAATTAAGATTCTGTCATTAATTACTCACCCTCATATCGTTCCAAACCCGTAAGACCTCCATTCATCTTCAGAACACAAATTAAGATATTTTTGATGAAATCCGATAGCTTTCTGACCCTCCATAGACAGAACACCACCAGTGTTGGGTGTAACGTGTTAATAAATAATGCATTACTGTAACTGTAACGCATTACTTATCCACTGAAAAAGTAAAGTAAGGGATTACTGTTCATTTTTAGGTAATTTAATTATGGTTACTTATAAAGTACTTGCGTTTCATACTGTAAATAATTTCAACAGTTCTAAAATTAATGTTAATTTTGAAATCTAAATTAATCGTCTAAAAGTAAAATTGAATGCAGCGTCTTTACCGCTCTGTGAACCGGTGCATTCACATTTTCCTGATAACAGAGAAAAGAACCTAAAATACTCAGATAAAGATAAGACTAAAATCAGTTGAATCTAAAAAGGGTCTACTGTTATTTGTGTACACTTACAATAACAACAAAACATTGTGCTTTTATAAAATAAACGAAACAAACCGGGTGCTCTTTCTGCCGTCTCGGTCTCCGTGACTTTTCTATGCGTCACATAAATGAACTGAAACTCAGCGAATACTTGACACACAGACACGAGAAATGTGTTTATAGAAAGCTTGAAGTATCTACTTTTCTAAATGAACCAATTCAAATCGAAAACGAATATTCTCTGAAAATGTAATCCGTAACTGTAATTTTCCCAGACCCATAAACGTAGCAAGGACATCGGTAAAATAATCCATGTGACATCAGGGGTTCAACCGTAATTTTACAAAGCTACGAGAACACTTTTTGTGTGCAAAAAAAACCAAAATAATGACTTTATTCAACAAAAGTGTTCTCGTAGCTTCGTAAAATTCCGGTTGAACCCCTGATGTCACATGGATTATTTTACCGATGTCCTTGCTACGTTTCTGAGCCTTGATCGTGGTAGTACCTTTGCTGTCTATGGAGGGTCAGAAAGCTCTCGGATTTCATCAAAAGTGTCTTAATTTGTGTTCCGAAGATGAACGAAGGTCTTACGGGTTTGGAAAGACATGAGGGTGAGTAATTAATGACAGAATTTTAATTTTTGGATGAACTGTCCCTTTAAGACATTTTACACTGCACCTCATAAACACAATCAAGCCTAGAAAAAAAGCAGTCAACCACCCCTTCAATGCTGTAAAGCTGCTTTGACACAATCTGTATTGTTAAAGGCGCTATATGTGATCCTGGACCACAAAACCAGTCATAAGGGTAAATTTTTTGAAATTGAGATTTATACGTCATCTGAAAGCTGAATAAATAGATTCCAGATTTTCACACATCAATGGAAAGCCTGAGGGTGCAAAAAAAAAATTAATATTGAGAAAACGCCTTTAAAGTTGTGCAAATGAAGTTCTTGGCAATGCATATTACTAATAAAAAAATTAATTTGAAATATTTACGGTAGGAAATTCACAAAATATCTTCATGGAACATGATCTTTACTTAATATGCCAATGATTTTTGGAATAAAAGAAAAATTGGTAATTTTGACCCATACAATGTATTGTTGGCTATTGCTACAAATATACCTGTGCTGCTTATGACTGGTTTTGTGCTCCAGGGTCCCATATATGAAAAAATAAGTCTTTTTTTAAAAAACGAAGCATTGACATGATGCACTGCACAAAAGAAGCAGTCAACCACCCCTTTAATATACTGTAAAGCTGCTTTGACACAATCTGTATTCTTAAAAGCGCTATATAAATAAAGGTGAGTTGACAGCTGTTTCTCTCTGCCTGCAGGTGGCGATGTCTCCAGGAGAGGACGGTCTAATCGGGATCCCCTTCCCGGAGCACAGCAACGAGCTGCTGTCCCGTCTCAATGCTCAGCGGCGGACCGGGCTGCTCTGCGACCTCACGCTGACGTCCCGCGGTGCTCGCTACCCCACGCACCGCTCCGTCATGGCTGCGGTCAGCCTGTACTTCCGCCGTCTGTTCGGGGCGGAGGAGGGCGAGGAGGACGGCGAGGGCGTGGGCGACAGCTGCAGCGTCTGCCAGCTGGACTGTGTGTCGCCCGACGCTCTGGCCGCGCTGCTGGAGTTCGCCTACACCGCCACGCTGACCATCCGCAGCTCGGGCATGCGCGAGGTCCTGAAGGGCGCGCAGCTGCTGGGCATCCAGTGCGTGGCGGACGCATGCCGAGACATCCTGGGCGAGACGGGTAGGGATGAAACCATTACTGGTTTGACGATTAAACGTGATAAAATGTTCAATGGTTAGTATTACAGTTTCATATTGTAATTAGCATTAAAACTAGGGGTGTGCAATATATATCGTCTGCGATTTAATATTGTAATTGTTGTTTTAACCATGTCAACGATTACTGGTTTGACGATAAATCATGATAAAATTCCACATGGTTAGTATTACTACTACATATTTTAATTAGCATTAAAACTAGGGGTGTGCGATACAGTGGCATGCAAAATTTGGGAACCCCTTGCAGAATATGTGAATAATTTTAACAAAATAAGAGAGATCATACTAAATGTATGTTATTTTTTTTTTATTTAGTACTGTCCTAAGTAAGATATTTTACATAAAAGACAAAAAAATCAAGGTAAATTGTACTTAATTTGTCTTCCGGGAAACATGCAAGTATCTTCTGTTGCTTCTGAAGGGCAGAACTAAATGGGAAAAGATTATATTTCTACAAAAAATTTGGACATCTTCATCCTGTTCAAAGGTTTTCACCCTCCAGATCATCCAGGTAACCTCACACAGCATTAAGAACCAAGGGTTCCCAAACTTTTGAAGGGGGTTATTTTAATAATTTCAGCTTTTTTTTTTTTGTCTTGTTGACTATATGTAAACATCTTTTATGTAAAATATTGTACATAAAAATGGAAAATATATATGCAAATAATAACATGCATTTTGTATAATCTCTCTTATTTTGTTAAAATTATTTACATTTTCACAGATTCTGCAAGAGGTTCCCAATCTTTTGCATGCCACTATATATAATAATCATCTGCGATAATATCGTAATTGTTATTTTAACAATGTGCGATTTGACATTATTGAGTATATCGCAAAAACCAAACCAAACACACTGATGGAGTGCACACACACACGACTGCTAGTGTGCATTTAGAGTGCGTTTTTTCACTGCATGATTCAGTCTATTAAAATGCTAATTTAACAATACACTGATTACCATGATAAGAAATGTTCATACCGTTACATCTCTAGAGACGGGCGATGAGCCGATGGAGAAGGCTGAGCGGCCGCCGTCCCGACGCAAGCAGGACCAATGCTTGCTGGCCCGGGCCGCGTCTCCCGTGAGGCCGGTGTGGAGGAGCCCCTCGGGGCCGGATACGCCCGAATGCGGGCCGCTTCCCGCACAAGGACACCCAGGGATGCTGGTGAACGGAGGCTCGCACTGGCCACTGGAGTTCACACACAGACCCGAAGACACGCCCTCGGAGGAGGAGGAGTCTGGAGCCCAGGGGCGGGCCACGCCCCAACTCAGCCAATCACAGGGCGACGGAGCAGGGGGCGGAGCAACGGCCGGAAACGGCAGGAAGAGAAAGTCTCAGACGCCTCAGCAGTGTCCCGTCTGTCAGAAGATCATCCACGGGGCGGGAAAGCTGCCGCGGCACATGAGAACACACACCGGAGAGAAACCGTTCCAGTGCTCGGCCTGCGGCGTCCGCTTCACACGGTACGTCCGGGCTAGCGAAGATTATTTACATTTGTGACCTGTGCTGGCAAATTACGTTCTCCATTTAAAGACCTTCAAAATTATGTATAATTTGTGACTGAGCTACACTAGTTTGAAGTCAGCAAAGTCAATTTTGAGAAAAATCAAGTTAAAGTTTTCTGAGGTTCCAAAGCAAAATAGGAACCCAGCAATGTTGCATCTTTTCTTCCAGTTTTTTTCTTAATTATAATTGCTGTATTGATAATCACAATATAGCTTTTTTTTTTTTTTTGTTATTATAAATGTGACCCCGGACCACAAAACCAGTCAAGGGTCAAATTTAGATGTATACATCATCTGAAAGCTGAATAAATAATCTTTCCATTTGATGTATGGTTTGTTGGACAATATTTGTCTGAGATGCAACTATTTGAAAATCTGGAATCTGAGGGAGCAAAAAAATCTAAATATTGAGAAAATCACGTTTAAAGTTGTTCAAATGAAGTTCTTAGCAATGCATATTACTAATCAATAATGAAGTTTTGATATATTTACAGTAGGACATTAATTCATGGAACATGATCTTTACTTAATATCCTAATGATTTTTGGCATAAAAGAAAAATGTATAATTTTGACCCATACAATGTATTGTTGGCTATTGCTACAAATATAGCTGCTGCTTATGACTGCTTCTGTGCTGCAGGGACACAGATGTTCTTCAAAATGGTTCTTTTAGGAACTGTTCACTGAAAGGTTCTTTTGGGATCCAAAAATGGTTCATCAGTGCAAAAACAACCTTTATTTTTTTAAGAGTGTGAATATAGCAGAAGGCAACGGTTGGGTGTGTGGGGTCCAAAGTGATTTAAAGATCTTGGAGGTTGGGCAGAGGGGCACCAATAATCCTCATGCGATAAAAGGTATCTTTTCCATGTTAACTGCAGTTTTTAATTTCTCCTCTCAGGAACGACAAGCTGAAGATCCACATGCGGAAGCACACGGGCGAGCGGCCGTATCCGTGTCCCAGCTGTCCTGCGCGGTTCCTGCACTCCTACGATCTGAAGAACCATCTCTCGCTGCACAGCGGGGACCGGCCCTTCGAGTGCCCGCTGTGCCACAAGGCCTTCGCCCGCGAGGATCATCTGCAGCGCCACAGGAAGGGCCACAGCTGCCTGGAGCTCCGGACGCGCCGCCCGCGCCGGCCCGAGCCTGAATCCTTCGCCCAGATCATGGAGGGCCGCGGCGGCCCCATCCCCCTGCTGACAGGGGCCCGCATGCCCTATCCGGAGCTGCTGTGGCGGGCGGTCGCTGCGCCAGCGGGAGAAGCCCTGGATAAAGCCGAAGGAGGCTCGTCCCCGCATGGGAGCGCATCAGTCGCGCATCGAACCTGGGAGGAGGAAGAGGAGGAGCAGGAAGCTGCTGGGGAGGAGGAAGAGTGACCACGCCCATCTGTGTGTGTGTGTGTGTGTGTGTGTCCAGGTGAAAAAAGTGCACTTCCATAAGTGCTCTATTTCCACACACTAATGTATGTAATACACTAAAAGTGTTTCTTTAGTACTTCTTAAAGGGATAGTTTCAAAAATGAAAATTCTGTCATTAATTACTCTCCCTCATGTCGTTCCAAACCCGTAAGACCTTCGTTCATCTTCAGAACACAAATTAAGATATTTTTGTTGAAATCCGAGAGCTTTCTGGCCCTTCATAGACAGCAAGGTTACTACCACGATCAAGGCTCAGAAACACAGCAAGGACATCGTTAAAATAATCCATGTGACTTCAGCAGCTACGAAAATACTTTTTGTGCGCAAAGAAAACAAAATAACGAAATCTTCTCCTCCGTGTCACCCTTTAGCGCCATTTTGGAGATTATCACATACGTAAACAACGATGTAAACAACGTATGTACGCAGATACGCTGTTAACATTGTTTACGCATTGATCTGAACGTAAAGAACGTATCCGCGAACATACGTTGTTTACGTATGTGCTACTCTCCAAAATGGCGCTATAGGGTGACGCGGAGGAGACGAATTGTTGAATAAAATCGGTATTTTTGCGCACAAAAAGTGTTCTCGTAGCTTCGTAAAATTACGGTTGAACCAGTGAAGTCGCATGGACTATTTTAACGATGTCCTTGCTGTGTTTCTGAGCCTTGATGGTGTTAGGATCCTTGCTGTCTGTGGAGTTCATCAAAAATATCTTAATTTGTGTTCTGAAGATGAACGACACGAGGGTGAGTCATTAATGACAGAATTTTCATTTTTGGGTGAACTATCCCTTTAAGATCAAGTAAATGTACTCAACTGTGCTATTTTGGGACGCCATGAATATGAACTAAAATGTGCTTTTAACATACTATCTCTGAATTTAAAAGATTACCACTTGTAGTGCACTTGGACCCATCTACTTTCATACACTAGTATACTAAAGTGTACTACAAGTGGTAATCTTTTAAATTCAGAGATAGTATGTTAAAAGCACATTTTAGTTCATATTCATGGCGTCCCAAAATAGCACAGTTGAGTACACTTAGGAAGCACTAAAGAATCACTTTTAGCGTATTAACAAAATGAGCGTGCGGATATAGAGCACTATAAGTACATTATGAAAGTGCAGTTTTTTTTAACCCGTGTAGTCGAATCGTCTTCTGTTTCGGTGCTGGTGGAGCTCGTCACGCAGGGTTTTGTTGCGCGATCTGATTTGTTTCTGTGGTTTTCGTATGAACCCAAATCAACTGCTTTTGGAGTTCCGTCTCGTTTCGTTAATGTTCTGTGAGGCCGATGATGTTCACGCTATATGCAAAATTTGAACACGAACGAGTGCTCGAACAAACCTGATTTAAAACACACAACTGAAATGAGAACGAGAACGCGTGTCGCCACCTACAGGCGAGCATCATGAAGTGAATCTGCTGTATAATTTACTGTAGCTGCTCTGAAATTTAGCCTTTTTGGAATAAAATGAGTTTGGAATTATTTTCAAATGATAGAATTTACTTTCATACCAAAGATTATTGGTTAGTTTGAACTTGAGATGTATTTTTGCAGATATTTGTAGCCTTTAAATGTGTTTTGTTTCTCTGTCGTCTGAGAGAAAGACTTAAAACGGACCAGGTCTCAGTTCTCACACATTATAAAAGGGCTTTCTGCGTTTAAACGCTCGGATGGAGAAACAGAGCGTGGGCCTCGAGAAATGTTTTTGTTTACGTTCTGTTTTTTTGAGTTTGGGAGGATGCGCTCGAGAATTTAGAGGAGGGATGTAGTTTTCTTTAAAAACAAGAAAAAAGCAGAAATGGCAGGATGGAGAGTTCTTTTGTATACTATTCTATTTATTTATTTGTCGGTTTGATATTTATTGTGACTTTCCTGGTTTGAGGCGCTTGGGTTATTCTGCATCTTCTCTTTCTTACGAAGCTTCCTTCTCTCCTTAAAGCCTGGTCTCGGATCGGTTTTGCCTTTTTTTATGGTAATGGCCTCAGGTAGATGCGGCGTGAAGTCTGGTCTCCGGTCAGATAACATCAATCGCTCAGGTGCTGTAGAGAACTGAGATTCAGACGTCCTCTGTTTGCAAGTTTTGCACATGAATTTCTGAATAAAAGTACAATCCCTCCGATGACCAGCACAGAACAGATCGAATGAAACGAGGAGGAGTCTTGCCTTTTTTTGAAGCAAATACATATGAGATATTTTTGAAAAGAAAAAAAATATTTGCATTATATGAAAAATTAGTCGTTGATTAATGACATTATAGCTTTAGCCGCCTTCATTTCGCTGCAGGAGCTTTGGGCAATCTATAATCTGCACAAAACGCTCACGATCGATTATGGGATGCATTCTGGGTTTTTCGTCTGGTGTATGTTACTGTACTGCTGACAGTAGGGAAACTGCCCAAAGAGGTTTATTTGCACTAAAACGGGATCTTTGTGTTGTGAAATGTTGTCTTGTTCATTAGTCACCACTTATGATTGTAAATCCTCAATTTCTTCAAAAACTCTTTGCATCTTAAATATTAAGTACTTTCTGATTTTATTTTATTTTATTTTATTTTTTTTTTGTAAAAAGGTCAAGCTGCCTTAGTTTGTTTTATTTTTTTGCAACTATTCTCAGGAAATCTTGAGCCATGCACTAAGTGGATATGCAAATGTTTGGTGAATATTAATTTATTGTATATATTTGTGCTTGGAAATATGAACGCCCTGTTATTAAGTAGTTTCTTTACACCTGTCTCTTAAAATGAGTTGTTTATTCATTGTTGTGATTGAATCTTGAGTTGTTTTATATCAAAAGCAAAGTTTTGATTGTGTTTGGGGTGAAGGGACGAGGCTCCTGGTCAAAGCCTTTAATCAGGGATTTGTTTTCTGTTCATAGAGTGAAATCTTTCTCAGCGACGCAAATCATAATGTACAAATAAAGAGCAAATAAACAAAGATGTATGTATGAATAGACTGTGCTGCCTCCTGCTGGTCCTTTCATTTGTGAGTGAGTTTGGTGTTTTATCTTTTGCGTGAATGTGTGTCCGCTGCACGTCAGATGTTAATATTCATCCAGTGACATCACTGTGTTCCAATTAATATTCATGACTGGCGGCTTTTGATATTAATCCAAGAATTTTCGCTGAATCTGATCAAAGCATTGAAGACGTCGCGTGGGTGAGTGCTAGTATTAGGAGGATATATATTTATGATACGTTGTACTATCATTATATATTAAATCTTAGTTCATTTGATATGGATTTTCTTTTTTTAATGGAAAACGTATTTATTCTGCTTTAATGTAATCATCAACAGTCATTTTCACTTCACCTGAATATTTGTCTTTCACACACAAATATTTTTATTATAATTTCTTTATTTCAGACTATTAGGTCCATATCAATAATAATGGGCTTTTTATGCCTTTAATTGGACAGGACAGTGTAGAGTAGACAGGAAGGCTTTTGCGTGAAGAGAGAGGAACACAGGCAAAGGACCGCGAGCCGGGATTCGAACTCGGGACGCGTTGCACTGATTAATGCAAGGCTACTGACGCCGACAACAATCACTATTTAAAAACACACGCTTGAATTTCAGCAGTGCTTGCAGAACAAGGAAGAGAAGAATACCTTGTCATTTAATGTGGGATCATTTAAGACCATTATGATTGTATTTCTTGAGTCACACAGTTTCCATGTTATTATGCCATGTAAAATGATTTTTGTCAGAACAGTCAAAAATAGAGCCTAATATTCCATAATAACTTACAATACAGTAATGCTGCTTAATAAAAAAAACTATAAAAAGCACACACATTAATGAACTGTTTTAAATCTTGTCTCTATTTGGCGTGAATTCCGTGTGATTTTAGTTCTGTCTGCTGGAGAAATGAGCTCAAACATCGAGAAAACAACACAGAGATATGTTTATTTGATTTTTACCGCGGGATGAAGACAACACGAAAACTTATTCGTTATTAATCCCCAAAATAACGCGATAAACGAGATCCATCACTTTATTTATTTGTTAATTTATTTATTTATAGCTTAGAAAATGTTGGAAAATTAAAACTTGTATTTACAATGTAACTAATATAATAAATACGTATTTTAAAAATGCAAATCAGTTTGATACTTAATCTAAACACTTTTATAAAGAAGATCACAGTGCATTTGACGTCATTTGTGAGGGAGATCCTGCGCACGCGCGACGGTAGCGGAAGTGACGCAGATTGCTGTGTTTCCGTTGGCTGGTCTGTCTGTTGGAGAGTCAGAAGCGGATCGGTTCGGTTCATCGCAAGCAGAAGCAGAACGTCCACGCGTCAGATGTCGTTCGGTGTCCCGCACAGCGGCGGGTAAGTGTGTGCGCGCGGTCGCGCTCTGCGGCGGGAAACGCGTCTAACGCGACGGTAATGGCGGACGTTACATAACAACAACAACAACAAGAAGTCGAGCAGAGTCAGAAACAGCGATATAATGTCATATCAGATCACCACACCTCACATAAACCGCGTCTGATCCGTTTTTACCGCATCACCTGACGAATCGAACAGTACCATGGTAATACCGTGTTGTTTGGACGTGATACCGTGACCGGAGAACAGTGGAAATATCGTCCATATATACATGTATAACTATACAGTACTGCGCTAAAGTCTAGGCCACTAGTGTTTCCAGCAGCTAAAAATGCTTTTAAGTCAGTTATTTCTATCTTTAGCTGTAGTGCGTCAGGAGAAAACATCGGTTTACATTTCCAGACATTCATTTAGCCATTAATTGTAATACTTTCACTTTATTTTGATGGTCCCTTTAACACATTCTGTTGACTATAAGTAATGTTGCACCTACATTTCTGCTGACTCTCATTAGAGTGTTAGTAGTGTATTAGTTGACTGGTAGGGTTAGGGTTAGATTAAGTTGACACGTTCTTGCAAAGTTACTTGTAGTCAGTAGAATATCTGTTGGGAGACCAACACAATAAGGAGTTAGTAGATATGAAGCAGACAGTCTACTAATACTCTTATGAGAGTTTGTTAACATGTAGTTGCAGCATTACTTAGAGTCAACAGAATGTTCAAAAGCGACCCTCAAAATAAAGTGTGACCATTGTAATAATCCAGTGATTTCTGTCTGATCTGATCATCATCATCTGTCTGGAGTGACATGAAGAACCAGAACAAACTGAGACTAAATCCAGAAGAACTGTGTCTCAAGACGCTTCAAGAAACCTCCTGCAGAGCTACAGCGCTGTTAATAGTTTGAGGCACTTGTGTAAAAATGCTGTAAAATGAGGATGCTGTCAAAAATAAAGTCATAAATAGATTTTCTGTATCAGTTAACTTCTATGAACTAAATGAAATCAGCATTTGTTGCGAGCATGCTTTGTGTTTAAAGCAGGTTTTGTCCTCGCTGCACTCGAGCAGAGTTTCTCAGGAGCTCTGCAGGAGGTTTCTTGAAGCAGAGACACAGTTCTTCTGGATTTAGTCTCAGTTTGTTCTGGTTCTTCATGTCACTCCAGACAGATGATGATGATCAGATCTCAAAGATATCACTGGATTATTACAATTAATGGCTAAATGAATGTCTGGAAATGTAAACCGATGTTTCCTCCGGACACACTCCAGCAGAAGATAGAAATAACTGACTTAAAGCCATTTTTAGCTGCTGAAAATACTAATTTAATAATTTTGGCCACTGCTGTGTATATATATATACACTAGTCAACATTTGAAGTGGATCAAAACCTTTCATCAAAGTTCTCCTAAACCCAAGATGCGTTCTTGTCTTTGGACGACTTTGATGAACTTTTTTGATCCGCTTCAAATGTTGACTACTGTATGTATATGCAATAAAGTATTTACAGTTTGTGGTCAGTTGGTGTTCTGAAGGATTTCATGTCAGATATATTTTCTGGTGACGTCTGGTTTATTTTAAATCGACTCCTTTCAGTGAATCTGTCAGTGTTTCACAAATCATCTGAATCTCTGTCACTGATGATGAGGTTATGGAAGTTGGTTCGTTCGTTGAGATGGGTTTGTTTGGTTCTGAAATGATGATGATTTACAGCTCAATGAACTGAACACACAAACTCTGTTAGATTGAGGTGAATGTGTTGATGATGATGATGAAGGTTAGTGTGTGTTGTGTTTGTCAGCCGGCGCAGTAAATGGGACCAGGCCGGTCCGGTGTCGTCTGGAGATGCCGATGGAGGTTCTGCTCCGACCGGAGCTCTGGACGCTGCTGCCGCCGTCGCTGCCAAGATCAACGCCATGCTGGTGGCCAAAGGCAAACTCAAGCCGTCTCAGATCAGCAGCGCTGCTTCCGCTGATAAAGTCAGTTTCACATGTATTACACTCCAGAAGTCTGCTTTCATTTTATTGAACACACACACACACACACACACACGCACTCACACACACACACACACACACACACACACACACACACACACACACACACAGACAGACAGACAGATATTTTGATTATGGTTGTCTTTATTTTAATGTTCTATGCTTGTGATAATTATTATTACACTGAGGGAAAAGTGCATCAAATCTTTTTTAGTGGACAGTTTGATTAGAATCACATCTTATCACATGTATTTGGTGCTCATTGAGTGGAGATTTTATATCATGTACATTCAGTGATATTTTATATGCTAATATTTATTATTATTTTGAATTAGCTTTTATTTTTATGTTTATATTTTAATTTACGATTTAGAATTTTTATGCCATGCTTTTAATATTTTTAGTACTCATTTAATATTTTGATTTTAGTTTTAAGCTTTTTATTTCAGTTTTAGTAGGCAAGGCAACATTTCTAAATTTAAAAAAAAAAATTTTTAAGTTGAAGTTTTTCAATATGTATTTCTGCTTTGTATAAATGATTGAAAAGCATGTTTGTTGCTGTGATGCAGCGTAACTGTGGAGCAGAAATACTGCACAATAGAACAAACACCGCAATGTGAATGAATGAAGAATCAAACACTGACATGTAGTGTGAATATGAGGAGGAAGCATGCATGAATAATTACACACGTGTGTGTGTGTGTGTGTGTGTGTGTGTGTAGGTGGCAGGTGTTGGTGGTAATAAGGTGAAAGATGATCTGGTGGTGGCCGAGGTGGAGATTAATGACGTCCCGCTCACCTGTCGGAATCTGCTGACCCGCGGACAGACTCAAGACGAGGTCAGACCCGTGTGTGTGTGTGTGTGTGTGTGTGTGTGTGTGTGTGTGTGTGTATATGTGTGTGTGTGTGTGATGTCCTCATGTGTGAGATGTCGATGGTGTTCCGCTAGGGATGGAACTGGTTTGACGATGAATCGTGATAAAATTCCCCTCGGTTAGTATTATCGTTTCATATTTTAATTATCGTTAAAACCGTATTCGATTATCTTGATTTGAACATCTCAGGATAAATAAATACTATCCGGCGTAAAGCAGAGTTTTCAGTAACGGTGTCATGTGCGCGAAGCAGCAGAGTAGTTTCGTTTTGAGTGAAAACACAGCAAGGTTTTAAAAGAGTGCTGAGCGAATTATACAAATGAATATATGAATGAATGAATTATATGAATGTACCACTGAAGGACTGTCTTCAGAAAAGATTCGATGGCATTTTGTTTTCATCTTCGCTCCGTGTAACACCTAATAAAGCAGTGTTTTAATCTCAGCGCTGCTTTGTGCACGGAGCTGTATTTCTGCTGCTCCATCAGCGCCACCTGCTGTCAGAGACTCACATTCAGTCTGAGCAGCGTCTGTCCGGACTGAACACAGACCGGATTTACATGCCCTGCTTTCATTTATGACCGGTTGAAGAAAAACAAGCTTATGTGGATTCTACACATTTAAACAATTCTGATAAGGTATCTAGAATTGTTTATGGAGCAGATAAAAACACATAATCATTTATGAATCAATTATCGTTTTGACTTAAGCCTTCTCTTTATTTAACGGCTGAAATGTGAGGTTCACCATTTTATGAAACCTTTTCAAAGCTTTATTAGAACATTTCGTGCATGTTATTAGATAAACTGTTCTCAGTCATGTCATTTAAAATCCGGACATCATTGATAATGTTATTGTTTTAGTGCTTATGCAAACAAAAAGTCATTTTATGTATTGTTTTTTTCAGTTTAAATATGAAACTTGGTGAAACGGTTTATGTGTCGGTACTTTTTGAACATTTCCAGCACATTTCAACAACACCGTGATAATACTGATAACGCTGCTAATTTTGTTCATTATTAACATGATTAGAAATGTTCATACCATATCTCTGCTCTCCGCACAGATCAGCAGA
>NC_081170.1:337500-350000 GCF_012432095.1 Onychostoma macrolepis | reverse complement strand
TTCATTAAAACCCTAAAGATTCACATCAACTTGTGGAAAATGGGCATCTGATGACCTCTTTAAAAGATGAAGCGGAACTAGATCTGCATCACAAACCATAAGTAAATGATTTCATAATGCTTTGTCTGGAAATGATCATGTTAACAAACATAAACACCCGCATGCAATAGTGAGGAGGTGTTGATGCTGTTTCCTGTGCAGTGACGCTAGCCAATCATAACAGCGGCTGATTACTGACGAGCCTTAAAGGACACGCCCCTTAAAACAGATCGTTTTAGACAGAGGGTCAGAATGAGGGTTGAAAATCTTTTTTCCACATGTATTTATTTATTTATTTATTTTTTTGGTGCAAAATTTATTATTAACATTATAAGTAAACCTCAAGGAGTACATTAAAATAATATAAAAATCCATGTCATGGCCTCTTTTAAGCTTATGTAGTTTCTGAGACTCGCTGGGTTGATGTCATCTAGCATCAAACGCTTTTGCTCAGCAGTATCTGTTGATATCATAGAGACAGAGCGATAATCTAAAAACGTGTGGGTGTGGCCTAAATGTGCTCTGTCTCTATTGGTTTTCGTATGAGGTCATGTGAGCGGAGGCTTGTTTGTGTGTCTGTCATCAGGATTCATTCAGCCTCCAGCCGTTAACGGGATCCCGCCGCAGGCTCCGTATTACCCTCCCGCGGGCTTCCAGCCGTCCTACCCCGCCCCGGTGCTGCCGCAACCCATCGCTCCTCAGTATCCGGTGGCTCCTGCGGCTCCGGCCCCGGGCCCCGTCCCCCCCGCACAGTATCCCATCACCCCCGCGCCCGCCAGCGTCCCGACTCAGGTACATCACACACACCCCGGATTTGTTTGATTCCTTCAAGAGGTTAGTTTGTCATCAATTACGATCCCAAGATATTTATGATTGTCAGTCAATTCAGTATCCACTCCGTCTATATTCGTCAACCCTGGACTCAATGTTGATCTTCCAAAATCAATTAACATATCCATGTTTTTTTCCACATTTAATTGAAGGTGGAATTTGCTACACCACATCACAAAGTCTTCTACTACAGGACCCTCGATCCTGTTCCTGTAGAAGACTTACTATCACGGAGTCATCTGCATATTTAATAATATGCCTGTCCTCATATGAACTACGACAATCATATGTGTACATGATATATATAACAAGAGTGACAGTCAGCGACCGTGAGGAGAGCCCGTGAAACAAAACAACTGTTTAGAAAATACATTGTTGACTTTAACACACTGTGGCTTCTCTGTTTAAATTAAATATTGTAATAATAATACATTTAAATCAATATTAAATTGAGATATTAATTTCTCTATTAATAAATGTGGCAGAAGTAAAATTGATGAACAACAGCTTGGCGCACGTTTTTGGTTTTTCTAAATGTTTATAAACCAGGGGGCGTATTACAGAAAGATCCTAGCTTTAAAATCTGATCTTATGTGTTTGGTAAGCATGGTAATTTGAGTTAGGACCACATTTAGGACAAAAGCTATTACAGAACAGCATTTCCTAAGTGTGTCATCTGAACTTAGCTACGGAGAGGAACTAGTCCAGGTGATATATGCACAATTTGAGGTGATATGTTCACTTTTTCATAAAAGCATGAAACTTGGTACAGTTGTACAGTTTGGGGCCCTGAACTTTTTCAGAAATGGAGCCATCGCAAAAACACCTCGTGGTTGCCATGGTGACCGTTTTACTTTCCACCACAGCCAAATGATGTATTTTATGTCATATCTCCTGAACCAAACATGAGAACACAGAAAAGGTGATGTCTACCCCTATGTTTTGATGGTCAAGAATTACAATGATACCATATACAGCAACATAAACTGTTCAGGTGAAGAGTTAATGGTGAAATCAGCGATGTGAGAAGGAAATAACATCTGTGCATCACAGCATTTACAAAAGTCCATATTATGGCTATGAATTTTCTTTCTTTTATAATTAACTAATATTTTATTCAATAGTACAATAAAAGATTGTTTTAATTATTAATTCGTTACATTTATATAGCGCTTTTCTGGGTACTCAAAGCACTTTACATGGAAGAGGGAATCTCCTCGTCCACCACTAATGTGCAGCATCCACCTGCATGATGCGACGGCAGCCATATTGTGCCAGAACACCCCCCACACACCAGCTTAACTAATATTTTATTCAGTAAAAGATTGTTTTCAAGAATACTCGGTCTGCTCTTAGTATCTTGGGCTTGACTGAGACCTGGATTCGTCCAGAAGACTCCTCAACCGCTGCGGTGCTCTCCAACATCTTCTCTTTCTCTCACCCCCCCGTCAGGTTGGAAGGGTACTGGTCTTCTCATTTCTAATAATTGGAAATACTCAACCCACTCTTCCCTATGCAATAAAAATTACTTTGAGTTGCATGCTATTATGGTAACAGCTCCTGTTAAACTCCATATTGTAATGATTTATCCCTTCCTGGTCACCTTTATAGAGGAGCTGTATGGGCTGCTGTGCTCACTCTCTGTGGATGGCAGTCCACTTGTAGTCTTTGGTGACTTCTAAATCCATCTGCAGACTTCCACTTCCGCTCATAGCTTCATTCCATCTCAAATAGCTTGCCACCACAAGCACTAACAAATCAGGCAACCAGCTTGACTTAATATACACATGCAATTGTATCACAGACAGCATTTGGTAAAACCTCTAGACATCTCTGCTCATTTCTTTATTACATTTAACCTAAATATTACTACCTGTGTGCCACCAATTCCTCTACCAGTTACTTTTAGGAGAAACCTACGCTCCTTTCACCCTCCCATCTTTCCTCTGCAGTGTCATCCTCTCCTCCTTCATCCACCCATTTCTCATCTCTGGATGTAAATACAGCAACTGACACTTTATGATCCACTTTAACTTCTTGTCAAGACAATATCTGTCCAGACAGGCCAGTGCATACTACCCCTTCTAACCTAAAAACTTACCCCATGTATCATCATCATCTTTACTCTGTTTTGCTGAGCAGTCTTTGGGTGGCTCACCAATGCACTAGATTTCTCTAATACTAAAAATTAAGTAGTGTAGCAGTTCTTCAATATCGATGTTAGCATGTCTTCCTTCAAACAATCTTAACCCTTGTATGAATCCTAGCTTCTCCCAAAGTTCTGTCTGTGGGATATAATTGTATATCTGAAGACAAAAGGGCTACAAACAACAGATACTGTTAGGAGCTTCCTGGAGATCCTGCAATCTACAAGACGTTCCTGAGGGATGCTGTTCCTCTGTTATTCTACTGGAATGGACCATTTGGTTCACACCTTTATAGACACAGTTACATTATTTCTTTCACAGAATGACCAACTGAAATTTAACCAATCAGGTTTCAGCAGCTGCCATTAACTGAGACTGCTTCGCTGTCGGTCAGTATAGTCCTGCAGATAGAGAAAGCTGATTCCAAATCATCAGTTCTTATTCTGCTGGATCTATCTGCCACTTTTGACTCTGAATCTTATCCTGTCTACCTTCATCGGATCTGCACTCCGCTGGTTTGAATCTCATCTCACAGGTAGGTCTACATTGCTCCGCGTGTACTGGACCGAGTCGAAATAGCCTTGCCGCCTGCGCTCGTCACCGTCCGGCCCGCACCGCACCACACCCTACACACACATATTATTCCACCCGTTACATCAGATATTAGCGGTTCACCTGCGTGTACTCGCCCGCATGCAGGACTCTGGCTTCCCCCTGCCGACAACATAATAGACAACTCTGGCCCCAGAGAGTGATTGTAAATTAAGTTTATATGAAATATATTAGAAATTTCATTCTGCATCTTCTGAGAGTTCATTGTAATCCTTCTCATAAAGTCATCATTAACTGTTCACCTGATTGCGTTGCGGTCTGCGTGTTGAGAGAGAACAAGAATGTATTGGAATTGTACCAAGTTTCATGCTTTTATGAAAAAGTGAACATTATTTTCACACATCACCTGGACTAAAAGGGGTATTACAGAAAGCTCCTAACTTGACAGAAAATCCTAAAAACTGTCTTAACTTTAGGGCAACCCCACAGCTGTCCTGACTTCAACATTATTTGAAAGCAAAGGGAAAAATCGCTTACAATTGCGCTGTCCAACAATTTTGTCTTCACAGACTCAGCTGTACGGTTAATTTTCGGCAACTCCAGCCCGCTCCCTGAAATGAAAAGCTCGCCGGTTTTGTTTATCCATTGTTTGCCTCATCAGCAGCTGCACAGTGTTGGTTGCTTAGCAACAGACCTGAGAGTGGATTGGTGAACTTGATGCAATTTAGGATTTCCTAACTAGAGATAAGATACGATTTTGTAAGATAAGATAAGAATCCTAACAAGTTAAGGATTGCTTCTGTAATACGTAGGTTTCAGAAAAATCCTAATTTAATGTATCATATCTTAACAATATGAAACGTATGTAACATATCTCACGATATGATATTATTGCGAAATTTTTATTTTTAAATATTGTACATTTTAAAGTTAAAGTATTCTATCTAAAGCACTTTGAGAGTTCAAAATTAAGAGCTCTAACTTGCATTCTGAACTAAGAAAACTTAAGTCAGAAAAAAGTCAGTGAATTGAGTTGTAGCTGAACTTTAAAGTGGACTCAACCCTCTTTTTATTTCTGATATACTGTCTTGGTCTAAATTACATTCACACTGGTGTTTTAGGAAGCCAAACAAATTGGAATATATTAATAATAACAACAACAATTACAGTAGTAGCCATATTTTGTAAAAAAAATTGCACTGTAAAATAAATGAAAATATTTCTATTATTTTTGCTTTACACTACAGCAGGGAAATTACTTCTTTCCTAATTTCTACACTTGAACGAGATATTTTGAATTTGGACTCATTTAAACCGCTCACTGTCAGCAATTCATTCTGCACTTTTAAGCTTTTATTTTGACGAGAGTTTTTATTTTGAAGGAAAACTCCAGCTTCAGTGAAAACAGGCTTACAAAACCACATCTCACTACAAGTCTAGTGAAACGAGCTGATCGTCTCAATGCTTTAAAATACGCAGCAGACTTGATGAAGAGGTGAAGCTATATTGTGCTTTCGGTTTTAGTTAGTTTGACAGATACTGTGCCAAAGCATAATGGCCCAAAACAAATATATTTTAAAAACTACACGTTTTGCCCAGAAGACCTCTCTTTTCATATCGTCATGTGACCACGATAATATCGAGACAGTTATGCTATCGTGATATCGCGATATTGATAATATCATTTGTTACATCCCTAATATCTTAAGTTAAGACCTAAGATAAGAAACTTTCTATAAAACGCCCCCAGATTTAAAAGATGAAGAATAGCATCCTCCACACCTCTACCTTCTGTAAAATCAGTTCCTGTTCACCGCCGTCCATCTGCTCAAACGCTTGTCTCTGTCTCCAGACGCTTCCTCCGGCTCCGTTCCCTCCCCCGGCTCCGTCCAATCCGCCGCAGAGACGCCGCTTCACGGAGGAGGTGCCAGACGAGACGGACCACGGCCTGCTGGGATACCAGGTGAGCTCTCGCGTGCGCCGGATGCTGTGCTCGTCTCCGTCTGCCTTTACTGTGTTTCTGCAGGTGCAGGCGGCCTGTGACAGACCGTGTGGGCGGAGCCTGTAGTGAACTGACCTTTGACCTCTGGGGTCATGATGAGCACCTGAAAGTGTTTGCAGTATATTTGTAATGAATGACAGCAGATGAAAGCTCAAACCCTAGTGAGCCGCCTAACTAGACAGCAGCACGGGCATTGATCTGAGATATTGAGTAAAAGAGACACGCTCATTAACTCTTTCCCCGCCAGCGTTTTTGACAATAATTGCCAGCCACCGCCAGCGTTTTTGCTGATTTATGAATATCTGAACATGCAATACAACAAAATAAAGACCAGACCCTCTACTTTCAAACAAAAAAATCTGTTTTATTCTAGCTTCAAGCTTTATTCTAGCTTTTTATTTCTTTTTTTTTTATCAACAATTGAATATAGGTAGGTTTCATAAAAAAAAGCAACATTTTGAGCAAAAAGCTGAGAAAATTGCATTTTTATCAAATAGTCAAGTCACCATTATTTATATAGAGCTCTTTATAATACAAATTGTGTCAAAGCAGCTTTACAGTATTAAACAGGGAAATAGTTTGTCGAAATAGTGTTTAAATCTAGGCTGCAGCAGAGTCAGATTGTGCAGAGGACTCATCTGATTCCCGTGGAATACTACGTCTGGATCATATTCAGTAATATTATCAAAGCAAAGATGCAGTAGATGGCTTCCATCAGAATCCCAAAGCTTCACAGGCCTTTAACACCTTCTGGATCCACATTTCACTCTGAAACATTAGGCAGCTTTCATTTATACACGCTTCGTGTTGATGATCGCATTATTTTTCATATGCATATGCTCGCATATGAGATCGCTGGTTTCTGCATCTTCCTGGTCTGTGTTTTTGATCTGCATTTTCTAGACTCATTCAGGAGATGCGTAATAGCGCCCCCTAGTGACGTGGAAACACAGAAAATTCTGTGTTTGGAGGGATAAGAGTTAATATGTCATTAATGTAGCGTGTATCTCATTGATTAGGACACTAGTTTTATTATATCGGAGTGTCTATTTACACTAAATACAAAAAGCCTGCCTTGTTGGCAGAGGCTATTTACACTGACTCCGCCCACCAACATGTGATTGGACTAGTCAACACTACAAGAGACACTTTACGTAGATGGTAAAGCGCACTTTGTGCAAATAGCTGCTGTCTTTATTAATATTTACATGTAATGTTTTATTGTTATTGTTTTTTAGTTGAATTGGTCTGTGCTGTAAGCATTCAGCTGCTCACTAGGGTTCCTGTAGTGAATGATGGGAACTGCTCATGTGTTTGACTGTAAATGTGATTTTCCTTTTCTGTATAAGAGTGATTTGATGTGTGTGTGTGTGTGTGAGAGAGATGATCAGTCACTGATATGTATGTGTGTGTGTGTGTGTGTGTGTGTGTGTGTGTGTGTGTGTGAGAGAGAGAGCGAGATGATCAGTCACTGATGTGTGTGTGTGTGTGTGTGTGAGAGAGAGATGATCAGTCACTGATATGTGTGTGTGTGTGTGTGTGTGAGAGAGAGATGATCAGTCACTGATATGTGTATGTGTGTGTGTGTGTGTGAGAGAGAGAGAGCGAGATGATCAGTCACTGATGTGTGTGTGTGTGTGTGTGTGTGTGTGTGAGAGAGAGATGATCAGTCACTGATATGTGTGTGTGAGAGAGAGAGCGAGATGATCAGTCACTGATGTGTGTGTGTGTGTGCGTGTATGTAAATGAGGGTGTGTGTTAATGCTGTTGTGTTTTTCTGCTCATAGCATGGACCCATTCATATGACTAATTTAGGTGCAGGCATGTCTGTGGGCAGCTCTGAGGCATCAGGACCCCCGTCTGCTGCTTCCTCAGGGCCTGTGAGAGAGAGAGACAGGTTAGACACACACACACACACACACACACTAAATATTAAATGTTATTTGTTTACCTGCATGTCATGTGATCATTAACAAACGCCAGCGAACTGTGAACATGCAAATGTGATACTAAATAACATGAATTTGTGTTTGAAAGACAAAAGCCCTCCAAAGACACAGTAATTCATGGTTAAATAACCTGCTGAGTGATCATTCAAATAAACATTGTGTTCATCAGTAGTTGATGTGATGTTGAAATGCTGAGAAAACACTTGTTAAAAGTGAAATGATTTTTGTAAATCCAGCGGTCAAATAACTAGTGACTGATCTCAAAATTCTGATGTCTTGATCAAAACATGACACAAATGAAAACACTCTTGTGTTCTGATCACTCTGGATGTCCATCAGGTGCATCATGGGATGCTTTTAAGACCTGTTCACACCAAAAATAATACTGTAGTGATAACTACATCCGCATCAACTCTAATAACAAATATAATATATATATATATATGTATTATATTATATCTATCTGTATCTATATGGATGTGTGTGTGTGTGTGTTCACACCAGCAGATAATAACATTTATTTATAAAGCTGCAGTTTTGTTGCCTGTCACTTTAAATGCTGGAGCTCTTTAAAGCAGGGTGGATTCTGATTGGCTGTCAATGTTTACATCCCTCATGTGCTGAAAAAATCCTGATTGATTATTGGTGTGTGTGTGTGTGTGTTCGTGCAGCAGCAGACTCATGCCGCCTCCGTGTGCTCCGGCGCCAGTCGACGGTCCGAGAGCTCAGAAAGCAGACGAGAAGACGCCGCCGGCGCCGAGCCTTCTGGGTAAGACAGCCGCTCACACAGCTCGCTCATTATCACTCACGCTGATGCTCTCTGCATGCAGAAGTGAGGCTGCAGCGGCGGAGGACTGTATGCTAGCTACAGGTAAAGCTGAAGCGTCTCGCTTCCTCAGGAAATGACACGCTTCAGCTTCTCCGCCCGTCATTGGTCAGATGTTTTGAGTGAAGCTCCTCCCCCGAGCGGTGATGTCATCAGCCCTGTGGCTGCCGCACTAATGGCCGTCTCTCTTGTGTTTTGTGTTCTCTCTCTTTCTCTGTGTTTTTTCCCTTTCTTTCATGTCTCCGGATCCTGCGGGGGTGGGGCCTCCTTCCTCGACGCTGCCTCCTGATTGGACGCCCCCAATGACGCACGGCCGTCGTCCAATCCTGCGTTTGATTAACTGTGCTGCTGTGGCGTGTTGTTTGTCTGTGTGTTTCTGGTCTCTCTCGTCAGAGCCGCAGGTGAAGCGCGCGCGGATGGGGCTGGTGGCGTACACCGGAGACTCCTCCGACGAAGAAGAGGATCATGGGGCCTCCAGAGCGTCCGCAGGAGCCACAGGATGGACGTACCGCTGCCCGTCATCACTGCCCTCACGGCCCAAAACACAGACGCAGCCCATGCCCTTCTGGATGGCACCGTAAACACACACACACACACACACACACACACACACGTTCATACCTCCGAAAGACTGTCCTGTGGGATTATGGGAGGATGGAACAGCGATGGGCGCTCATGTGATGCGTGCCTCGTCACTCTGCTTTAGTTTCTCTTCATCGGTTTGATTTGTAATGTTACTTCCTCTGTGATGAATAAACACATGCATTGACTCACACACTGTTTCCTGTTTGATCTCCACAGTAGGGTTGGGAATCAAAAATCTCTTCCTATTCCAGAATCAGATACTTAAGGTCAGGAATCGGATACTTGTTATAAAATTAAGATTTCAGTTCCACCTATCAATTCCTGTGTGCACTTATTTTTTAATTTTTTTAGCTGGTGAAAAGGGGTTGTTAAAAATGTATTTGTCTTTGAATCATTCATGAAGAGATTCATTCAAAAACACTGATTCATCCAGTAATGAAACGAGATATACGTATGATTTTCTAATGATCCTGGAAACATTGATTAGCATGTTTGATCAGTGTTATTAAGCCAGGTTTGAGGACCCCTGCTCTAGATGAACAGAGAGCTCACATCACAGTTATAACGATAATGAGATAGAGGAACAATTTCACTGGATGAATTCCAGCTGATGAAGGATAAAAACATTGACAGCCAATCAGAATCCAGCCTACTATAAAGAGCATTTAAAGCAGCAGATTACAAAATTGTAGCACAAATACAACAATCAAAACATGTTCATTAGTCATTATGGTTATTGTTATTAGGGGCCGAGCACTGGAGTTGCGTAGGCATCTATTGTGTGTTCTTGTTCTTCTGCTTCGAGTCTGTGGCAGCCCAGTCTCAACACTAGCCACAGCAAATTTGAAGTCTCTAACTCGGACCCTCTAGTGCCACCAACAGTTCAAAGTTGCAGATATGTTTATTTTAATAACTTATAAACTGTAAATTCTGAAGCAAAATTTTCCTCTGATTCCTTGACTCATGCCGAGATGAATGGAGACCAGAATTTAAAATTCTACAGGTCAAGATTTTTCACACTTTTGAATTATTTGAAAAACCTACTAACTCAAATTCTACGGTTTGTCTGATTTTCGTCAGAACCGGCTCAGATCATCTTCAGGCAAAAAATTATGGAATTCAATGAATTTCACGAAGAGCATGTCAAAATGAATGTGAGGCTACGTCTCCACAATGCTTTGAGACAAAACTTGGTGTGTGTTATAAGAACCATGATCTGAGGCTACCTGCACAGTTTTGGTGCAGCGCCACCTAGTGGTCAGGAGATATGAAAAATGGCTATTTTTGCTTAGTCTTGCATAGCCAGACCTTCAGACTGACCGCAGAAGCTCTGGGAACCTTGGCTTCTTACAAATGATTGAATTTAGGATTTGAGCTCAAATCATTAATTCAATCATTTGTAATATGATTTAGAGGACACCTATTGTTAATAGTTGAGTCATTCCATGAAACCGGTACGATTCGAGTCCCTCTGACCTTTTTAAGTGTATTTTATCTATTGGGTCACCAAAATCTATTTTTAGAATATTTTTGTATTAATTGAAATGTCTCCTTTAATAAGGTTTAAAAACATGACATACATTTTATCTATATATTAGAAATAATCTTGTTTTTTTCAGCTGACACCACCTATTTTGTCATGTCCCTCATGGCCTTCTATGAAAGTGTGCTTGGGATATGAATAATAAAATTAGAAAATAGTCCATACATTTTGCTATTCTCATAAATATCTATCTGTGCTTTTTTGCTGGTAATGTTTTTTTCTAAGTAAATTCATGATTATTCAATAAAATCATATTATTTAGTTCCGTACCTCAGTAACCCCTCAACCCCGTTACACAAATCATTCTCCCCCCGTAAAAATAATGAACTGATCCTTATGTGACATCATTAACAGAGAGTGGCATCATATACCTCTTCTGAACAACATTGTGAGACGACATAGGCAAGTTACCACCTTCTTTTATAAATATAGCTTATTAATATTGTGATTGTCAAGCTTAACGACTCAACACTTACATCAAATAAAGATAGAAAACAATTACTTGTGAAAACAATCTTTGTTATTTTAACAATATACATGATTTCTTAATATCATGTGCTCTCCTGTTATTCACTACATTTAGGGCAGGGGCCGTTTTGAGCAAAAAAATCACAACTCCGTTACTTATTTGATCATAACGGGGTTGTGAGATTGTGATGGGGTTGTGTTTTCAACACTTTGGTTCTGAAGTTATCCAGTAATTTAAATGAATTATAATATTTGATCAAGAATCTTATACCACATGCATATGTTGAATGTAGTAATGTTCATGTCAAAGCTATGTGTGTGTACGTGTGTTCTGCCGAGATTTTCACATCTCAGTGTTAAGTAAACTCTACAAACAATACCCCATAATAACAACGTGAACGAAGTTTGTTTGAAATCTTTGCAAATTTATAAAAAATAAAAAAATAAGAAGAAAATAAAAGAAAACACACAACACATGTACATAAGTATTCACAGCCTTTGCTCAATACTTTGAAGCACCTCTGGCAGCAATTACAGCCTCAAGTCTTTTGGAGTATGATGCTACAAGCTTGGCACATCTATTTTTGGACGCTTTCTGCCATTCTCCTTTGCAAGACCTCTCAAGCTCCATCAGGTTGGATGGAGAGCGTCGGTTTTCAGATCTCTCCAGAGTTGTTCAGTCGGGTTCAAGTCTGGGCTCTGGCTGGGCCACTCAAGGTCATTCACAGAGTTGTCCCGTAGCCACTCCTTTGTGATCTTGGCTGTGTGCTTAGGGTTATTGTCCTGTTGGAAGGTGAACCTTCTGCCCAGTCTGAGATTCTGAATCATTATCATTAATGCTATCTCAATATTTTGGTGCACTGAGCTTTTCTTCTTCTCTGACGAGTCCCTCAGTCCCTGCCGCTGAAAAACATCCCCACAGCATGAGGCTGCTACCAACACACTTTACTTTTGGGATGCTACTCTGCAGGTGATGAGCAGAGCTGCTTTCCTTCAAACATGATGCTTGAAATTGAGGTTTATCAGACCAGAAAATCTTGCCTGAGGGTTCTTTAGGTGCTTTTTTGCAAATGCCAAGTGTGTTTTCATGCGTCTTCACTGAGGAGAGGATTGAGTCCAGCCACATTGTCATAAAGCCCAGATCGTGTTGCAGTGAAGTCTCAAGTCTCAAGACTGCTTTATTTATAAAGCCCTTTCCACTACAAAGTAGACCAAAGGACTGTAGAGCAACACAGCAAAACTACAATAGATATCAACAATAACAATTAAAGATCAACAATTAAAAGCCAAAGAAAACAAATATGTTTTGACACGAGATTTAAAAACATCAACTGAGGGTGCAGATCTGATGTCAGGTGGAAGAGTATTCCATAGTCTTCCACCTGACATCAGATTAAGAGCAGTAAGCAGTTGAATGATCTTTGAGGTCTACAAGAGTTCATATGAATCAGGTCCTTAATATATTCTGGGGCCATATCATGGACAGCTTTAAAAACATACAGCAACACCTTATACTGAAACCAACTGCAATTTTGAAATAAGAGATTGGCTTACTCCC
>NC_081170.1:322500-332500 GCF_012432095.1 Onychostoma macrolepis | reverse complement strand
TGAAATGAATTCAGTTGAATAGCTGTCAGCTGTTAAATTTAAGAACACAATTAGATAAAACCAATTTAGCTCAACTAATTACCAAGCAATGCTTCATTCTGTTCAGTCTGTGTGTAAAAAGATCACATTAGCAATTAAAGAAAAACACTTCAGCAAAACATGATCAGCTCAAAGTGTCCAAATTTTTATCAGTTTTACTGTTAGTCCACTTTATGAAGAATTTTTTGGTATAATGTGTCACAGTTTACTGTGTGTGTAAGAGAGTGTGTGTGTGTGTGTGAGAGTGAGTGTGTGTAAGAGAGTGTGTGTGTGTGTGTGTGTGTGAGTGTGTGTGTGAGAGTGTGTGTGTGAGAGTGTGTGTGTGTGTGTGTGTGTGTGTGTGTAAGAGAGTGTGTGTGTGTGTGTGTAAGAGAGTGTGTGTGTGTGTGTGTGTAAGAGAGTGTGTGTGTGTGTGTGAGAGTAAGTGAGTGAGAGAGTGTGTAGAGTGTGTGTGTGTGTGTGTGAGAGTGTGTGTGTGAGAGAGTGTGTGTGAGAGTGTGTAAGAGTGTGTGTGTGTGTGTGTGTAAGAGAGTGTGTGTGTGTGTGTGTGTGTGAGAGTGAGTGAGAGAGTGTAAGAGTGTGTGTGTGTGTGTGTGTGTGTGAGAGTGTGTGTGTGTGTGTGTGAGTGTGTGTGTGTGTGTGTGAGAGTAAGTGAGTGAGAGAGTGTGTGTGTGTGTGTGTGTGTGTGAGAGTGTGTGTGAGAGTGTGTGAGAGTGTGTAAGAGTGTGTGTGTGTGTGTGTGTGTGAGTGAGTGTGTGTGAGAGAGTGTGTAAGAGTGTGTGTGTGTGTGTGTGTGTGTGAGAGAGTGAGTGTGTGTGTGTGTGTGAGTGTGTGTGTGTGTGAGAGAGTGTGTGTGTGAGAGAGTGTGTGTAAGAGTGTGTGTGTGTGATTTTCATACAAAAATTGAGACATTAGCATTGAAATAATGAGTATGAAAATATGAAATATGTTTAAAAACTTGGCATACATATATGCGAAAAATAATATAGTGTTTAGTTGTTGTTTCTTGATGACACGTTCTCCACAGGTTTCGCCTAATTAAAGGGTTTTAATGAGACTCACGTGGTCTGTGGCTGATGTTTGTGTAGTTTCGAGCTGTTTTTGTGAGCGTCTGCGTCTCTGTTGTTTTATTATTGAACATATTCGTGATCTTCGGCTGTGAAGAGCGATGAAAACACGACGCTACTGACGCGACGCGGCGCGCTGCGATCATTCTGCGCGTGATTTATATCAGATTCAGAGGAATAACATGAAGATCTGACACCACGCTCCTCGCTGCTCGCTCCCGCTGCTGTCTGTGAGCGCGCTCCCGCGGCGGCGCCTCCTGCTAGACACCCCAGAACCAACCACTTCCTGCACTCCTGCAATGCACTAATGACAATTTTGAGATTAAAAGTGCTTCGTTATTAAATTAACGTAAAAAAAGGGCTTGATTTGACCACAAAATTAACTCAAATTAAACTGCATAAAAAATAAACCCAATCTGAAGATCTCAACGTGCGCTGCACTCATGAGAAGAGTCAGAGGAAATGTGCTTAAAATTCATTCTTTAAATAGGCTTCATTTCACTGTGTGTGTACAGTAACGCTCAAAACAACATTTATTCAGACGCCTTCAACATTTTAGTAGGAAATATCAGTTTATCACAGCATCACAGTTTATTCTCTATAGTTTAGAAAATGGTAATAAAATATGAGAAGAACTCAGAGTTAAACTGTGTCAGAACAAACTCATCTTGATAACGTCAGATAACTTTGATAGAAAGGTATGAAATGAATTCAGTTGAATAGCTGTCAGCTGTTAAATTTAAGAACACAATTAGATAAAACCAATTTAGCTCAACTAATTACCAAGCAATGCTTCATTCTGTTCAGTCTGTGTGTAAAAAGATCACATTAGCAATTAAAGAAAACACTTCAGCAAAACATGATCAGCTCAAAGTGTCCAAATTTTTATCAGTTTTACTGTTAGTCCACTTTATGAAGAATTTTTGGTATAATGTGTCACAGTTTACTGTGTGTGTAAGAGTGTGTGTGTGTAGTTTCGAGCTGTTTTGTGAGCGTCTGCGTCTCTGTTGTTTTATTATTGAACATATTCGTGATCTTCGGCTGTGAAGAGCGATGAAAACACGACGCTACTGACGCGACGCGGCGCGCTGCGATCATTCTGCGCGTGATTTATATCAGATTCAGAGGAATAACATGAAGATCTGACACCACGCTCCTCGCTGCTCGCTCCCGCTGCTGTCTGTGAGCGCGCTCCCGCGGCGGCGCCTCCTGCTGGACCGGAGGAGAACCGACACCGACACCAGCACTGTACTTCATCAAATACGATCATGTGGAACAAATAAGATTTATTTACACCTTAATTTTATGTTTAAAATGATTGCTCGCATACAAAATAAAAGTTTTTGTTTATATATGTGTGTTTGTGTGTGTACTGTGTATGTTTATTATGTATATATAAAGACACAATCATAGAGCATATATTTTGAAAATATTTACATGTATTTATATTCATGTAATTTATATTCTATATAAATATATTTATTATGTAAATATAACATATTTTTTTAAACATATACATGCGTGTGTGTATTTATATATCCATAATAAATATACACCACACACACATATATTATGTAAACAAACACTTGTATTTTGGATGTGATTAATCGCTGTCCAGCATTAGTTTAGATTTAGATTTGCGTTCCTATTTTAATATAATAAGCAGTTCGGTGGACAGCAGTGAAGTATTTTAACTTTACTCAAGAAAAAAGTATCTGGAGTTTATCAGCGTTTTTCTTCTGAAAACTTTACTTCACTACATTCCAGAACATGTCATACTTTTATTGCATTATATTTCATAAGTTGTTTTTCTTTTTTACCTTTAATACTTAAGAACATTAAAAACGTAGTACTCTCTTGTACTCAAGTAAATCTTATGTAAAGTAAATCAATATTATGCTTTGGAATGAATAAAGAAAACACTGATAAAGTACAGACTTGAAAAGTACTTTTAAAGCGGAGTAAAAATACTTCACTGCTGTTAAAATCAGGATTCATCATCAAACACATGTAAAACTGGGCTGAGAATGATCCGATGGTTTTAATGTGTTTGTGTTTCTGCTGATTAATAGAGGATATGAGATTAATTCATACACATGTTAATAAAGCTCATTCTGATATGATCCTCAAAAGCAAAGATAAGAACGAAATGTTTTATATATTGTGTGAAAGTGTGATGTGCTCCAGCAAAACAGACCCAGAATCAGCAGCACAGCATTATTAAGAAACGAACTGGATTTTAATCAGCAGATATGATGTAGGGTGGTGTAGTAATAATAACAATACTGCAGTAATCACTTGTAAGTCATCTCCAGAATAATGAGACCGTTGTTTATTGACCGGAACACATCTTACATTAAGAACTGAGAACTAAACCTGCTTTTCACAGCAAAACATACAATCATCCTGAAAACAGTTGTACACTCGCAGCTCTGTGAATGCTTGTACTGCTGAAGTGTGTGTGTGTGTGTGTGTGAGAGACTGTCCGTCCTGCTTCCTCTCGCCTCGGAGCCGTCCAGTGGTGATGAGTGTGGAATCATGGGAAGGCTGAAGGAGCGTCACAGGTATTTGTTGGCCAGGTTTGTGACATCGTTTTGTGAGAAAGCTTGAGTCTGCACTGCACGAAGCTTCTGGAAGATCTGTGAGAGCTGTGAGCGATCCTCACCGTCCAGCAACATCAGCACCACCTACACACACACACACACACACACACACACACTGATAATGACACTTGCAGTGTGTTTATGATTGTTCTGCTCACTAAATAACGCACACACATGTTCCTCAACCCAGCACTGTCTTCTGATTGGCTGATCAGGGACTCGTCCTGCTGTCCACTATTACAATGTTTGTTGATCTTAAATAGGCACTTAAATATAAATAATATATAAGCGTGTTTCTGGCGTGTGGTAGGGCTGCTCGATTATGGCAAAAGTCATAATCAAGATTATTAACACGATCATGAGTGCACCTTATGACCAAAACTTTATATGAGTGATTTATTTAAAGACAGCAGGATATCAAATATATATTTTCTGTAAATAAGGTCTCTGTGACACCATTTTAGACACCAGCAGAATACCAGAGTAACTTATATAAGTTAAAAAAATATTGAAAAATAATTAAACAGTCAGTAATACAATAAAAACAAAAAAGCAGAGGACATATTTTACTGTAAGAATTAAACGTTGTTTATTATTGATGCTACAAACATCCATCCGTCCAGAGCAGTGAGTTTAGTTGTGTGATTAACAGCAAGCAGAGTCTGCAGCAGGATCCAATACACTGCTAAACACGTATATTCATCCTCAACTGTTTACATCTACTTAAGACATAAACAACGAGGGTTTACGTGAATAATCATTAAGCGCCACATTTTGACATGTTTTTGCGTGTATTTGGCCGTTTAGACGCACACCTCAAACTAAAAGTTTACTTGTCAGCATCCGTTCCATCTCTGCACGCGACCACAGAAACCCTCCTGAGAAACAGCACAAGTTCTCTTTCAGACTTTTAACAAGTATAAATCGAATCAATTTTAATAAATCAAGCACGTCCCATTTTCCAAATGTTGTTAAACACCGATTTACACAAGAAGTTTGGGCTTTTATAGTGGAGTGAAAGCACACAGCTGGACAGGGGTGGAATGGTGCATAATAATCGATTTAACTTGATTATTGCATTTTCATAATCGTAGGAAGCCAAAATCAAAACCGTATTTCGATTAATTGCACAGCAAGTTGTGTACTTGGACTCGAGACTTGGACTCGGATTCGGACTGCAATTGTGAATGAACTTGAGCTTTGACTTGGACGGACTCGGGTGGACTCCGACTCTGACTCGGATATTTTGGACGCAGAAATTACAGACGAATACATGACATGTGTAATAAATAAAAAAAGTAACGTAAGGCTTAACTTTCCATAAAAGGGCATGTTGTTAGCATGTGATTGGCATGTGGGAGGTGTATTGTTGGTGTGTGGTAGGCATGTTGTTGGTGTGTTGTTAGAGTGTGATTGGCATGTGGTTGTCGTGTGGTTGGTGTGTGTGGTAGGCATGTTAGCATGTGGTTGGCATGTTGTTGGTGTGTTGTTAGCGTGTGATTGGCATGTAGTTGGTGTGTGTGGTAGGCATGTTGTTAGCATGTTATTGGCATGTGGGAGGTGTATTGTTGGTGTGTGGTTGGCATGTTGTTGGTGTGTTGTTAGCATGTGTTTGGCATGTGGTTGGCGTGTGGTAGGCATGTTATTAACGTGTGGTTGGCGTGTGGTTGGTGTGTTGTTAGTGTGTCGTTGGCTGTCGTGTTGTTGGCGTGTGATTGTCATGTGTTGTTAGCGTGTGGTTTGCTCACCGTGAGTCTGCGTGCCGTCTGCAGCTGCTGCAGGTGCTGGAACACCAGCTCGGGGTGTGTGTGCAGCAGGTGTGTGTTCAGCGCTCGTACGACGAAGCCCAGCGTGTGTCCGTCCAGCTGCGTGCTGATGAGCTGCGGCAGGTGTTCGGAAGCGACGGAGCGCAGCAGCTCAGCACAGGTCAGCAGGTCACCGCCTGAGAGAGCGCTATTCAGCGCCTGACCGAACTCAAACGTGTTAGACGGCCGCTGGGAGATGGACTGCATGACTGCACTGCTGCCCTCATCTTCATCTTCTTCATCATCATCATCATCATCCACCTGCACAGAGAGATGACCTCAGACCTGTGCTCTGTGTGTGAGAGTGTTTATCTGTGTGTGTGTGTGTGTGTGTGTGACCTCAGTGATGGTGACGCTCCTGCGAGGTCCTGATGAACATCTACTATCCGTCATCAGACGCGTGACCTCCATCAGCAGCTGCTCCGCCTGCATCACACTCGCATCCAAACACAACACCTGCTGCAGGTCTGAACGACACGCCGCATAATCCTGCACACACACACGCACACAAATATCTATTCAAATAATGTTTGATGCAGCATGGCAATTAAACAAACAGCTGATAAAAACATCACAATAATCCACACCACTCCAGTCCATCAGTTAACATCACGAGAAGACAAAAGCATTAAGATGTTTTTAACTCAAATATGAGTCTATAATCCATAATAACGCTTCCTCCAGTGAAACAGTGTTCTGGTCTGAATCAGGAGAGAAATCTGCAGATCAAGCAGCGTTTACAAGACAAAACAGATTTTGATGCGAGAGACAACAGGAGATGGATTTTTTCACTGGAGGAAGCGTTATAATGGATTATGGACTCATATTTGAGTTAAAAATGTCTTAATGCTGGATTTGTTTCAGCTTTTGTCTTCTCCAGATGTTAACTGATGGAGCGGTGTGGATTATGATGTTATTATCAGACTCTCATTCTGACGGCACCCATTCACTGCAGAGCATCCACTGCTGAGACATTTCTACAAATCTGATGAAGAAACAAACTCACCCTAATCTTGAACGACCTTTAAAACATTTTAATATATGAAAAATGATAGTTTCAGAGTATCTTATAACATTCAAACATCATCTCTGCCTGAACACTCTCACGAGACGAGAAAGAGCGACAAATGAGAAGTGTGTCGCAGTAATGTCAATATTCACAGTGTTGCTTACGTTCAGATGATGGGGGCGGGTCAACAGGTTGTCACGGTGACACTCACCTTCAGGCCCTTATTGGCCAGTGCGCGTCTGTAGAAAGCTTTCTTATTGGTGGGCTGCAGCTGAAGGGCGGCGTCACAGTCCTGCTGGGCCTCAGTGAAGCGCTGAAGTTTGATGTAGCAGAGCGCTCTGAAACACACACACACGCATCAGCTTCTGCGGGTCTTGCTAACACACACACACACACACACACACACACACGCATCAGCTTCTGCGGGTCTTGCTAACACACACACACACACACGGTCGCAGTCAGTCGTACCTGTTGGTGTAAACTGCACATTCGTGTGGCTTCAGCTGAAGACATTGAGTGTATCTGTCCACTGCCTCCTGATAACGGCCGCTCCGCACCAGAGCGTTCCCATCATCCTTCAGGAGCTTGAACTCTGGGAGACCACACCAAAACATCTGTTACACCTGTCGTCATTATAATGAACTGTATGTATTGTTTGTGTGTACCTGCTGCTGTGTGTTCAGTGTTGGTGTGTGTCTCTGTCTGAGTTTCTCCAGACGGTCTGTTTCCCTCACTCCTCAGGTGGGCGTGTCCAGTGGGCGGAGCTCCAGTCTGTGTGTGTTCTGCTGTTGAACCGCCCCGTTTGCTGCTGCTGCTGTCATTGGTCGGTTCGTTCGGTCCGTCTGTCTCCATGTTGGTGCAGTCGGGCGTCTTGTGTGTATTTCCCATGATTCCACTCTCTTCTCCGCTAACATCCCGCTTCTCCTCTCTGCTTTCATCCTGAGCGTCTGAACACAACACAGCAGCTCTCTGATATCCCACAATTCAGTGTGACTGTGACGGTCAGAGCTTCACAATGATCAAAGATCATTACTTCACACACAGTTTCCCTCTCGTTCCACAGACACTCATCCTCACCTTCATCCTCCTCCTCTTCCTCCACTTCCTGAATGAGGATCTTCCTTCCTGTGGTGCGTGTCTCCTGACGCCCATCGCTCTCCGTCTCGTCCATCAGCAGCTCCTGAAGGTCAGAGGTCATGAACAGTTCAGCCACACATGAAGTGCACTAAATGATGAGAGAATGATGAGCTGTCACTAACTGGGTTACCATCCTAAGATGCGAATTTACATTATGTGCAAAATTGGAATATTGCATAAAACATTTGCAAATAAGCACCGTTTCAATCCAACGAGTCAAAGAGAACAAAATCATCACTTCCTGATAAACTGGCACTAAATCACTAAGAAAAGTAGGAGATGCCACTAAATATAATAATTCTCAAATATAATAAATTACTTGCGGTTTGAGCGAGCAGACGAAACAATAAATACAGTCTTGCTTTCGGAGGTGAATGTCAGCTGTTTGGGAACGCAGTCGTGGCAGTCGTTCTGGGAGGCGATTATACAGAAATACTTTGACGACAGACTTTGCTCACTCAGGCATTTCAGAACGATCATAACATTTCAGATGATGTGCAACAAAATCGGTCCGCTGGTTAGTCAGGTTATGCCATCCCATAGCGCAAAGTCACATGACTTTTTTGAACGCTCATGAGGGATTTATTCGCTAAACGAACTTCCATCTCCCATTATTCACATTAACCCCTTTTCGCCACAAGTCACAAACCACCTCAAGTAAGTGAAATTTATTTTAGAAATTTGGCGTTTCCGTCACTCGTTTCTGATGTGAAGCTTCAAAATGCGCATAAAAAGAGGGTGATGTAAACATAGCTACTGTGAGTGAGTGCTGGCGGCACGTGTGTAAGAGCGCCATCATGTGGTCAGTGTGCGGCATCACTCCAGATGTGTGTGGATGTACCAGCGCTGTGGCGTTGTGCGGCTCGATCAGGAGAACGGCTCTCAGGTCATCATGGGATTCCTGCAGGTGACCAAGATGTTTGTGTGCAATGGCACGGCGCAGTAGAGCTACACACACACACACACACACACACACAATTTAAGTGTACAGCAGTTACAGTAGGTATGAAATAAAGTCAACCTGTGTATTTTCTAAATGCAAGTTATAGATCTTACTGTTTGATTTTTTTTTTTTTTTTTTTTTTTTTGTGAATCTCAATCATAATGTCATAATCTAATCTCTGGGGTGTATTCCAGAAAGCAAGGTTAACCCTGAACTCTCGTTTGATTAACCCAAACCTTGCTTACTCAAGGTATGTTGGTTCCAAAAACGTGTCCAAGAGCAAGTTCATTCAACTCAGAGTATGTTCCTGGTTAACACGCAAGACATTCTCAACAGAGCGACGAATCGACGACTTTGCCACGTTCTTCATTAATAAAATTACAACCATCAGTACACAATTCTCCACGTCACAATCTGTCAAACATATCTTACCAGCAAACACACACTCGTTCACATCCTTCTCTTCACTCTGAGGCAGTCTCTAAACTCATCCTACTACTTGTCCACTTGATCCTATTCCATCTCATCTCCTTCAAGCCATTTCTCCTGCAGTTGTACCTGCACTCACTCACATCGTTAACACATCCCTTCACACTGGAGTTTTCCCCTCAGCATTTAGACAGGCTCGTATAACCCCACTTCTTAAGATACCCACCCTTAACCCATCTCTTTTAGGGAACTACAGACCGATTTCTCTTCTTACTTTCAATGCAAAAACACTTGAATCAGTTGTGTTCAATGAAGTGTCTGCCTTTCTCACACAGAACAACCTCCTGGACAGCAACCAGTCTGGCTTCAGAAGTGGACATTCGACCGAGACTGCCTCGCTCTCAGTTGTTGAAGCCCTAAGACTGGCAAGAGCGGATTCCATATCTTCATTACTTATCTTGCTGGATCTGTCCACTGCTTTTGACACAGTTAACCACCAGATCCTCCTGTCTACCCTATTGAGAAAAGGCATCTCAGGAACTGCACTCCAGTGGTTTGAGTCTCAACATTGAGTCCAAGTCGTAACATCTAGCTACTGGGGTGCCTCAGGGCTCAGTTCTTGAACCACTTCTCTTCTCTGTCTACATGGCATCACTAGGTTCTGTCATTCAGAAACATGGCCTCTCATTCCATCCTGATGATCCAATGATAGCTGCTCGCATCTCAGCTTGTCTAACAGGCATTTCTTGCTGGATGAAGGACCACCACCTTCAACTCAACCTTGCCAAGACAGAACTGTTGTGGTTCCAGCAAACCCATCGTTTCATCACGATTTCACCATCCAGTTAGGCTCATCATCCATAACTCCTTCAAAAGCAGCCAGAAACCTTGGAGTTATGATTGATCAGCTCACTTTCTCAGACCACATTGCTAAAACTGCCCGGTCCTGCAGATTTGCTTTATTC
>NC_081170.1:292500-317500 GCF_012432095.1 Onychostoma macrolepis | reverse complement strand
AGTGTTACACACACACACACACACACACACACACACACACACACACACACACACACACACACACACACACACACACACACACACACACACACACACACAACACACACACACACACACACAGTGTTACACACACACACACACACACACACACACACACACACACACACACACACAGTGTTACACACACACACACACACACACACACACACACACACACAGTGTTACACACACACACACACACACACACACACACACACACACACACACACACACAGTGTTACACACACACACACACACACACACAGTGTTACACACACACACACACACACACACACACACACACACACACAGTGTTACACACACACACACACACACACACACACACACACACACACACAGTGTTACACACACACACACACACACACACACACACACACACACACACACACAGTGTTACACACACACACACACACACACACACACACACACACACACACACACCTGTCCCAGTCTCTGTAGGGGCGAGGGACGCAGGA
This sequence comes from Onychostoma macrolepis, assembly GCF_012432095.1. Taxonomy (NCBI): domain Eukaryota; kingdom Metazoa; phylum Chordata; class Actinopteri; order Cypriniformes; family Cyprinidae; genus Onychostoma; species Onychostoma macrolepis. Next base: position 316,964 of record NC_081170.1, on the reverse strand, counting down.
TGTTTTCTCGGTCTTCACCGCAGCGCTGAGGCTTCTCTACAGGACGGTTTGAGCAGAAAGCGTTGATGAGTCTGTGAGTCTGAGAGGTTTGGTTCAGATCTGGTCCAGAATGAACCGCTTTACCTGAACGAGGTTTGAGGGTCGCACCGGCGGCAGGCTTCCAGCTTCACTGAGTCCGGGCCGCCGCTTCAGCTCCGCGTCGGTCAGTCTCACGCTGCTCTCCCACAGCTGCGGAACGCCACACAAACATCATCACATATACAGTTTAATAACTGAAACACCCTTCAGATTAAAAACTAAAATCACATAATATTACAAATTCTTTTCAGAGAATATATCTCAAATACAAAGGTATTTTGCAGTTGTTTTAAACATAACCCTCATTAAAATCAGATTAAAACAAAAGAAAAATACCCTGTTTAATGGATGTTTTAAAAGCACATAATACACTTACATTCAGGAAATATTCTCTGAAAACAAGTTAGAATTATTTCAGGAGATTTTTTCTTTTTAAATAAATGTTCTTGTTTTAAGGATGTTTACATATTATTCCAGAAAAAGAGACGCAAATGTTCTTTATCATGTGCTAAAGCACCACAACTTAGAACCGAACAGTGAAATTTACTAAATTAAACGAGTTCATTGCACTTTAGTTTTTTTTCAGCTGCTTACACACAAACTCTTTCCTTGTCACAGTTTCTGAAAGCTGACGCTCAAACAGCAGAAGCACACACCACACATTTGACTCAGGTTTCAATTTCAGAAAACACTTTTTGTAAAACACAACACACAGTTCTCTACGTAACACACACAAATCTAACAGGGATTAATATTATGGCAAAGGTGTTTGCTTTTGAGATGTGTTTGTGATATTTTGAATCCAGTGCTTCATTTTGCAAGAGATGCGAGGCATTTTGCATTTTGTGTGCAATTCTTGGATTTGTGTGTGAAGATTTGAAAAAAAGAGGCAAAGTTTTGAAAATGTGTGCAAGCAGCTGAAAAACAGTCATGTGAAGCCAGGAGTGGATTATATGAAGCAGAACTGAACTGAGTTATGGCAGATCTGTAATGAATGTGTTTCTGAGGTCTGATGTTCTCCTGCAGCACCTGCAGATCTTCAGAGATGTTCCTCCATTCCTCCGAGGAGAAGCTGGCAGCGCTGGCGGCTCGGTTCTCCTTCCTGAGGACCCGAGACTTTGGGTCCAGTTTCTCTATGTGCTTCTCACAGAACTCGATCAGATGAGGGTAGAAACCGTCCTGACCGGACCTGAGGAGCAGCAGCACACTGAGTGACGGATGGACAGACAGACGGACAGACGGACAGAAGGAAGGGTCTCCTCTCACCGCAGAACTCTCAGGATCTGCTCCAGATGTTTGAGGTCCGAGCAGCTCTGGATGAAGCTGTAGTCCAGATGCTCCACAGAAACCGACCTGCAGCTCGAACCCGGAGCCACCAGAGCAGACGCAGCTTCAGCAGCACTCATGCCTCCTGACACACACACACACACACACACACACACATATATATATTCACACACCTAACTGGGGACATTCTATATACTTTGTCTCTCTATATATAAATAGTATAATCTAACCATACCCTAAAAGAAACTTTATGCAATTTTACATTAAAAAAAACAAAAACTTTTGTCTTTATTTTTATTTATTAACTTTTACATTTGTATTTTTATTTACTTTTAGACGTTTTATTTACATTTATTTTTACCACCTTTTTTTTTAATAAGATTTCTTTATTTTTTTTTATACCGTTTTATAACCTTTCCCTTCATTTGTGTGTTCATTATTTACTTTATTTTTACTTTTCATTGACTATATTTTATAGCGGGGTTTTGTTTTTCGTGTTTGCTAATGAGGACGTTATAAAAGAAGGTTTTATCAGGTTTAAGACAAATTTGTCCCCGAAATACGGTAAAGTAGGAACACAAACACCTTTACCTGTCGAAATAAGGGCATACTGTAGAATGTTAGTGCTAATTAATCATATATTATAGTGAAATATAATGTATAACTGCCTTCTAACACAAAATCAAACCCTTGACTACAGAAAACATGTTTTATGAATCATTTCTACCTTCAGGCGAGTCATTACTGATATTATTCACCTCCAAACACACACACAGAGTTAAACATCTCCGAATGAGTCTCTGAAACTCACCAAATATCCAGCAGCTCACAGAAGAATAACGTCAGTCGAGTATTTATTGATTATTATTATTATTAAGCGTCTGTCGCGTCTAACACTCACTGTTTGCGCGCGCCACGTGTCCGGTTCCCATGGCAACACAAGCACGCGCAGCACTGAAGAGTGGGCGGGGCTTAGTCGTCCGGCGCTGTAAGTTTACGTCACTGAAATATAATAGACATAATATATAATTTAGACCAGTGATTTACATGCATACATTATTCACTGCGCAGCTTCACTCTCTGTGCTTTAAGGTTTATCAGTGTCATTATTCAGGAGAGCCCGCCGCGTCACGTGATCTCCGTTACACTTCTCAGCGCTGATCAAACCGACCAATCACTTCCGATCAATCGCGTCCACCACAGTTTTGTCGTTAAATATAATCTTATATGTTAAAACGTGTTTATTTTTGTGATATTTGTGCTTTAATTATGCCATGTACAATTACAAAACCTTAAGATCATATTTGCTATTTTTATGCTAATTATAATCACGTTAAACTAATCTACATTTTCAAGATTATGTCAGCAAAAGAAAAAACTATATATATTCATTTGTCAGCTAAAATACATCAAATTAACTGTAGTATTTATTAGAAAGACAAACATGGATTTTATTTGGCCACATAGTCAATAATATCAACGATGTTGGTATGAAAGTTTTGAAAGAATGAGTGAAATTACAAAATTATTTATATTGTTTGAAGAAAAAAAACAGTTGTGATTTCACGTTTATTTAAAAAATTTCCGAAAGCCATGATATCTAATGAATAGATCTAAATTGTTTTAACATATGTTCATTTTGTGTTGAATATTTTGTATGTTTAGAAAAATGATTCCGAGTCCCTTTAAATCCTCGTCCAATCAGCGAAATGGGCTCGAAATTTGAAAGGTGGAGCCTCATTGACCTGCTGCTCACCATCTCTCTCTCTCTCTCTCTGAGCGGCAGCGGCATGAAACTCTGATCAAACACAAGTGAGTAACGAACTCTTTCATTCGCGCCGTTTAATGATGCTTTAAGTTCGTCAGTTTTAAAAGTATTTGCCGTTAAATATGTCACATGTGAAGCAGCTCTTCGTGTGTGTGTGTGTGTGTGTGTGTGTGTGTGTGTGTGTTTTGAGCTGCAGCTGATTGACTGTTTGTGTCATTTGTTTTTGTCTTAGTTTGGCGTCTTTCTGTCAGCGGTGAGCCATTAACCGCTTTTTGTGAAGGAACACACGTTTAAAAGCAAATGTTCTTCATAAAAAGCTTTGTTGTGTGTGTGTGTGTGTGTGTGTGTGTGTGTTTGTTTGGTCTGCACGGCGCGAGCACGAGCTCTGTTGTGCGCGCGCATTTAAATCGGCGCAAAGTTTGAATCTGCAGGAGGGAAAACCGCTGAGTGCGTCACCATAGCAACAATAACCGACTCCTGTTGTCATTACGAATGTAAAGCTAATTAACGAAACATTCTCCTAATTATACACCGGTCTGAACGGCGGACGATGCCAAAACCACAACACTGAGGCTTTTTAGATATTTCTGACAGAAACTTTCCACACTGGTATCTTTAATTTACTGTTAATTATCCTTATATTGTAATCGTTGCGAGCACAAGCTGTAATCGCGTTTATTATGTCTGATTAACCGAATGCATAACGTTAACTAAACACAACACAGCTCTATATTACTGCCATATCCGACATTACTTTGACACACACACACACATCATTTCCAACACAATATACACATTTATATATGAAATATAAATTTGAGATTTAAACTTGGAATTTTAGTCAAGTCACCTTTATTTATATAGCGCTTTATACAATACAAATTGTGAATTCTCAAAATGTAAATGTGCAATTCTGAGAAGAAAAGCATAACTCTTTTATGAAGTGAATTGACTTAAAGAGTTGTTATTTAGTATAATTTTGCCAGGAAAAGTTTTAGAATTTTTATCATATGTTAAAATCTTATGTAATATAACGTTTGTTTGTTTGCTGGTTTTTATTGTATTTGTTATACTTGTATTTTTTTAATTGTTTTTGCCATGAAAACAGCTTAAGATGCTGACTTGGCATTTAAATAAAAATATACTACTACTACTACTGAGAAGAAAAGCCTTAAGCCTAAGATATAAACTTGTAATTGCGAGGAAAAAACTTGCAATTTTTATCTCAAAATTACCTTTTTATTTTTTTCCTTGCAAATGCGAGTTTATATCTTAGGCTTAAGGCTTTTCTTCTCAGTAGTAGTAGTAGTATATTTTTATTTAAATGCCAAGTCAGCATCTTAAGCTATTTTCATGGCAAAAACAATTCAAAAAATACAAGTATTGACATCTCGCAACTCTGACTTTTTCTTTCTCAGAATTGTGAGAAATCACAACTACCTTTTTTAATTTGTATTTTATATCAAAAATAAGCTTGTTCTTTTTTTTCCGCAATTCTGAGATAAAAATTTGCAATTACAATGACTTTTTTCCGCAACAGAAAAATAAGCTTTCGTAGATAATGTAACTACTACTAATTATAACAGTAAAATAAAACATTTCTGGTAAAGCTGCTTTGAAACGATATGATTTGTGAAAAGCGCTATGCAAAGCGACTTGAAAAGACGTAAAAATGCTAATGAAACTAGATGAATGAATGAATTCTGGAAACAATTATGAGCCGGTGAACCAGCAGGAGCCCAGTAAAGTGACGTATGACGTGCACAGATTAACCTTCCGTTCATTGTCGCTGGTTTATTTTCTTTAGCCTATGGTCTTGCCTGAGAATATAGGGGTTTCTTAGTTGTTTATGATTTATCCATTTTATCTTTATCTTTTGAGTTAGTTTTTGCTTTTTATATTGCTTAATAATGTTTACAATTAAACAGTACTTTAGTACAACATTTATTGTTTTTAAATGTGCTTTATAAATAAACGTGAACTTGATTGTCTTGTTTGGCAGCACTCCTGGGTCCATTGAGCGTTTGCTGAAGATAATGGAGGTGAAGTCTGGGAAACATCAGACGGGCTCAATTAACGAGCCAAAGCGGGAAGCTGTCGTATCGTTAGTCTGGTGCGAGACTCCAAAGTTGATCAGGAAGGATGCATCGCTACGCCGGCGCCTGCTCGTGTCCCGCTCCTCGTCCGAAGCTACGCCTGGAGACGTCTCTAGAGATCACCTGACCCGCGAGAGCTTCGACTCCCCAGACGTCAGCCCGACCGGGCCTTTGTCTTACAGCACTTTAAAAGCAGACGACTTTGTGTTCTCCTGTCGGAAGCGCCGTCTCCTGTTCTCCCAGGCCGTCACGTCCACGCTGGAGACCGGCAGGAGTGGCGTTCGTTTGAGCCCGATGCCGTTTCAGAACCAGGCCCTCACTGAACCGGATCTGGATGAAAGCATCATAGCCGGTCTTCCCAGCTCGCCGCAAATCGATAACTTCACGCCAATGACTGCAAAGGCCTTCCGGTCGCCCGTGATAGCAGACACGTCCTCGCTTACACCCACCTCTGAGGACAGCGGCTTCAGCTCTTTGGGTCTGGATAAATCGCACGACGACTCTGTGGACCACGACGGCTCCTTCCAGGAGCTGATGCTACATACGAGCTCATGCGGGAAAGACAAGAGACGCTCGCGGCTGGAGAGACAGCGCAGACTGTCCACGCTCCGAGAGGGAGGCTCGCAGTCGGAGGACGGGCCCAAGAGCCAGCGGACGGAGCCTCGCGCCAGTAAAGACGAGGTGTTTTTGGACGGGACGCCGCTGAGTGCTGCCACGCTGAAGATGCAGGACCTGTCTCTGACTCCGGCGCTGCAGGCCGTTCACACCATTAGCCTTCAGCGGACCAGTTTAGAGGAGCTGCTCCGAGACGGGCCCGTCGCAACCAGCCTGCCGCTCGCAGGACTCATCGGACGCAAAATGGGCCTAGACAAGGTGGACGTCGTCACAGAGCTGAGGATGAGAAACCTGAGACACGTGCTAGCGGTTATCTTGAGTCTCCTGTCTGCAGCTGACATCTACAGGTACGTGATGCAGGTCAAATATTACTAGGGACTTTAAGCAACAGCCACTGATGGAACGGCAACGGCATTCCGACGTCATATTGCGTGCGGCCGAATTTAACTGCTACTGTAACTGTCTGCTACGCGAGAACAGCTGGTTTGCTGTGACAGATTAGGTTGGTAAATGTTACTTTTTATAGTGTATACCATTTGTAATTTCATCAGTATGCGATTGTACCATTAGTCTTTTATTTAATCTGTGTTGATATGTTTTAAAATGAAACTGATTTGAACGATTTTTCCATTTGTACGAAGATACGTTTGCTGTTAGTAACAGCATCTCAGGTAGCACTGAGACTAGAGATGATGTGAAGCAAACAATGTAAGTATTGCCTAAACATCCTCCATTTACTTCAGTAAATGACTGAATACCGTGTTGCGCCGTCTTGTTTACGGTTGCTTAGTGATTTTTACGTTCTCTGCTACGGCGGTGTACCGACTTGCCTCCGGTCATCGTAGCCGTTGCATTTGAAGCTGTTGCTTAAAGTCGCTAGTAGCTTTGGTGTTTGAAGGTCAGTAGTATAGCACTCATGACATGGATTTTTATATTATTTTAATATGTTCCTCGAGGCGTACTTATAATGTTTAAGTACTTTATTTCTATAGCACCTTTCTAGAGCAAGCGTCACGAAGTGCTTTACATCAAAATGGAGAAACAGTATAAAAACATACAACAATTAAGAGAACAATTTAGAAAACACACGCACAAAAAAACTAAACGCATACATAGCAAGCAACGTAATGGAAGGCGAGTTTAAACAAGTAAGTTTTTAACTGCTTTTTAAAGGATTACTCCACTTCCAGAATAAAAAATGTCCTGATAATTTACTCACCCATGTCATCCAAGATATTCATGTCTGTCTTTCTTCAGTCGCAAAGACATTACGTTTTTTGAAGAAAACATTCCAGGATTTCTCTCCATATAGTTGGCCTTTGGGGAAAAGAAGACTGTTGGTCGATGGGCAAACGACTGTGCCCAGCTGACATCCCCTTGCCCCTCGAATCCAAAACGAGCCGTTTTTGGAGCTTGATTAAATAAATGCTTTGTTTATTAATAATAATAATAATACATTTTATTTATAACGCACTTTATATTTACACAGAATCCCAAAGTTCTACAGATTAAAACAAGAAGAAATATTACAAAATAGATACAAAATTCATTCGAAAGCTTTGCTAAAAAGGTAGGTTTTGAGACCACGTTTAAAAACATCGACAGGTTGTGGAGTCCGTAAATGATCAGGGAGAGCATTCCACAGACTCGGAGCAGCTGAGCAGAAAGCCCGATCTCCCGTAGTGCGAAGCTTAGTCCTAGAGATTTTTAATAGATATGTTGAAGCAGAACGGAGTGTACGTTTGGAAGTTTGTGGAGTAAGGAGTTCCTTAAGATATGATGGGGCGTCGCCATGGATGCACTGATGGGTAAGGAGAGAGACCTTGTAAACAATCCTGAATGAAACGGGAAGCCAGTGATTTTAAAATGTGTGTGATTTATGATCGTATTTGTGCACCCTCATCAGGATCCTAGCAGAACTATTCTGGATGTACTGCAATTTCTGTAGGCTTTTGCCAGGGATCCTAATGAGGAGCGCATTACAGTAGTCCAGCCTGGAGGAAACAAAGGCATGGACAAGCTTTTCCGCATATGGTAGAGTGAGCATAGGACGAAGTCTAGCAATATTCCTAAGATGGAAAAAGGAAGTCTTGCACAGTTGTTTAACATTTCAAAGGTGAGATGAGTCCATTTTAACACCCAAATTAATAACTGATGTTGAGAGTGGAATATTTTGGCCAGAAAAGGTAATACTGGAAGTTACAGATGTCTGGATCTGGTGTGGGGTGCCTACTAGAATGGCTTCAGTCTTTGAGCTGTTCAACTTCAGGAAATCTTGGCTCATCCAGACTTCTGCCTCCTCCAAACAGGTAGTCATGGTGGAAGATGATAGGGCAGCAGAAGTGGATGAGTTGATCTTAAGGTAAAGTTGAGTGTCATCAGCATAACAGTGAAAGATATTCCATGCCGGCTGATGACATGACCGAGAGGGAGCATATACAGTATAAACAGAAGAGGGCCAAACACTGAGCCTTGAGGGACACCACAGGTGACATTGTGTGTTACGGATTTAGCCTCTCCCAAAGCAACATATTCCATTCTCCCAGTAAGGTAGGATGAAAACCAGTTATAGACTGAGTCAGAGAGACTGATGGTGTGAGGTAAACGATACAAAAGAATATTATGGTCCACAGTGTCGAATGCTGCAGTCAAATCCAGGAGGATGAGAAGAGATGGAGAACCAGCGTCTGCTGCCATCAGCAGGTCGTTTGTGACCCTCACCAGAGCGGTTTCGGTGCTGTGGCCAGAGCGGAAACCAGACTGGAATTTCTCAAACAAATTGTTTTGTTTTAAGTGGGTCTGAAGTTGTGCACCAACTATTTTTTCCAGCACTTTAGAAAGGAATGGAAGGTTAGAGATGGGCCTGTAGTTGGCAAAGACTTCTGGATCTAAAGTTGTTTTTTTTGAGGTGTGGTCTGATGACAGCAGTTTTCAGTTCAAGTGGTACATGACCAGTCTGAAGGGAATGATTTATAACCTTAGTAATCAGGGGACTTATGGCACGAAGGTTAGATTTCACCAGGGCTGTAGGAAAAGGGTCCAAGGCACAAGTTGATGGTTTCATGTTTCTGATTCTGTCCTCAACCTCTCGCTGTGAGATGTTAAAAAAAACAGCAGAAAGGCTGGGTAGTTTCAGGCTGAAAATCGGCATTCAAAGCAGGCAGAGCAGAGGAACTAGACAGAGGAGAGCGGATTGTATCTACCTTGTTTCTGAAAAAAGTAATAAAGCTGTCGCATCTCTCCTTTGTAGCTTCTAAGAGAGGGTGAGCTTGCGGTTTAAGTATGTGATTTATAGTAGAGAATAGCTGCTTTGAGTTTCTAGGGCTATTATTAATAATACCAGAATAGAATCGTGACCTAGCATCTCTCAAAGATTTTGCATAAGCCTTCTGATGCTCTCTGTAGGCCTGCCTGTGAACAGTGAGTCCTGTGACCTTAAGACGCCGCTCAAGGACTCGTACGGCTTCCTTCATCTTTCGCAGCTCACAGGTAAACCATGGGGCTGAACGGGAGAAGGTGACAGTTCTAGTTCTGACCGGTGCATGGAGATCTAAGAGGCTGCTCAAAGATCTATTGTAAAAGTCAACTGACTCCGTAACAGAAGAAAAATCAGCAGAGGAGAGATGCTGAAGATCTATAGCTAAAGAGTCTAGATTTATCTTATTCAAATTCCTGAAACACATTTGACGCTTCTCTTTGGTTCGGGAACAAGGGAGTGGTAACTCCATTGAAATTACCTTATGGTCAGACACACCTAGGTCATACACTAATGGGGGCAAAGTTTGAGATAACCAAATCCAATGTGTGGCCCCTAGAATGTGTATAAGTATTGTCATAGGAAAAGGAGGTTTACATTTAAATGCAAAACATTGAAACGAGGACAGTGTTGGCAAAGGGAGGGGGTATAGCTCTACTTGCTGTCGATATATTACAGCTAAGCCACCGCCACGACCAGCAGTGCGGGCTTTCTCCAGATAGCTGTAACCGGGGGGGCAGACTTCATTTAATGTGGAGTAAACCTCTGGCTTATGCCATGCTTCTGTTAAGCACATCAAGTCCAAACCCTTTTCCATGATATGGTCTTGAATAAAGGATGACTTATTTGTGAGGAATTGTGCATTAAACAGTTTGATTTTGAGCATTGGTGAAATAATGCATCTCTAGAGGCCGTAGTACACTGAAATCCACTCCACGTTTTATGTCCTGCTCGATGTAAAGTGATCTCACGTTATTTCCCGTGCAGTCCAGCTTAGCATTGTGAAGTCTCGCAGTGATTCCCATCTTACTAACATCGAGAGCGATGTTGCTGTGATGACGTGACAAACGTGCGACATCGGTCCAGATGGATGGAATCTCCGAGGCAGAGCAGCCAGACTGATGGTAGACAAACTTTCGACGAGAACTTCTGTGGACGCGGTCGGCGCAGGAGTCCAAGTCCTTTAATGGCTGCAGTGCACGCTGGAGCCACAGTGTAGTTGTTCAAATCTAGCAGCTGCGGGATGGAATACTTAAGCCTCATGCCGGTCACCAAATGGATTCGGCTGGAGCTAGCCATTTGCCAAACAGAGACCATCAAAACTGTCAAGTGCAACAAAAAAATTGACCATGACATGGCAATGAAGTACAAGAGTCAGCACAACTGGAACAGCTGAAGGCTGCCCAGGGAGTAAACCTTGTAGTAGCAGCAGACGACAAACAGTTCCAGGTATTTACCCACTGACGAACAATCTGCCGACGTTGAACGGGGTAGCAGTAAAATAGACAGCCTTCAATTTGATAACAGTCTGTACAAAACAAAACTTAAGTAGATGACTTTCAAGCTTTTTCAGACGCGCTGTTTAAACAGAAAAGAAGCGGCGAACAGCAAACGCCAGCGTCCTCTCCCCGGCCTGTCTGACACACCAATTCAATGTTTATAATGAGGAGATATGAAACTTGCAGGATGTTTTAATAGTACAAATGCCAAAAGATCAAGGGCAAATTAGATTTTTCATGTCATGACCCCTTTAAACTGTGATTGATCGCAGGTTCGGCCAGGTGTCTGATGACTGGAACGACGTCATCTCAGAAGATAAGAGAGCTGCTCACAGGAGAAGAAGCCACATCAGAGAGCTCAAGGTCACACTGGAGGTGACGCATCTAACTTTAATTAGCTGCACTCGTTTGCAGTGATAAATGTTGCGTTGTCACATGACCTCATGTTGCATGTTAGTGGTGTCCAGTTATCATATTGGAAGCAGATACGGTAATTTAGCATTTTAAAGGAATAGTCCCCCCGACAATGAAAACTGTCATTTGTCGTTCCAAATCTGACTTTCTCTCTTTGGTGGAACATATTTTGAAGAATGTTGGTAGCCAGTTTCGGTTCTCGTTGACTTCCACTGTATGCACCCAAAAATACAACGCAAGTCAATGGGAACCAAAATTAGCAACATTCTTCAAATGATCATTTTATGTGTTTTGCAGATAAAAAGAAATGCGTACAGGTTTGAAACGACATGGTGAGTAAATGACACAATTTTCTCTTATGTGAACTATCCCTTTAAAATGCAAAATTACCTAAACTTAAAAATGCAACTTAAGTCTGATTAAATAATGAGTCATAATTGAGATTTCCAGTTGTCATTGCACTGGTAATGTAAAGTCGTTATGGGATGCAGTATTTCAGTGTGCGCTGGTGGATACTGCTCATTTTGGCAAATATCGAAGGTTGTTCTATTGCATTAAAATCTGCATGCTCTGCGCAGTACGTAACGAATAGCTGGTGAATGCTGAGCTGTTCTCTGACCGTGTGTTTGTCTGTAGGGTGGCAGACCGGCTCATGTTCCGGATGCGGACACCAGGTCAGCGCTGGCGTGCCGATCCGCTCTGGGCAGCGTACAGGCTCAGGCCCGAACGCCCCACAAACACCCGCCTTGCACCCCGACCCAGAGCAGCGGCCGGCGATGCAGCTCCAAACGCATGCAGTTCCTGCAGGTGCGCACCAGAACCCTCTGACTCTGATAATACAGGGGTCCTGCTGGCCTTAAACACTTAATTCACCCTTCACAAATTAAGGCCTTAAAGTCTTCAATCACAAAAACAGATTCAGTATTCCTCCAAAAGAATGAAGAACAGTGAAATGCAAACTCAGAATATGACACCAATCTGCAGTACTTAAATGGTAAATAACACAAATATCCTTTATGTATTTATAAACCAATGTCTTTGCTGCCGAGCTTCGATTATCAAATGCTGCTTTTTTTTTTTTTTGCTTTTTTTTTATTGCTGAAGAGTGTTGAACTTCTTCTGCATTCTACTGTACAGACGTGAGACGTACTTCTCCTTCAGTCTGAGGTTTATTCATTTCACTTTTTGATGTGAAAGGACTTTTACATTTACCAAAAATATAACTTATATTAAAAACAAACAAGCCAGCCCAGCCCAGATTTGAAAAGTACACTACTTTCCATAAAAAGTAATTAAGTAATGTAATTAGTTACTTTTTTAGGGAGTAATGCATTACTTTTAAAAGTAACTTTCCCAAACGCTGCATATAAATGTACATTAGTCTGACTTGAATCCAAAAAATAAGACTGATTAGCCGTTGGCTAACTGCTAGTTGGTCAGACTAGTTCTTAAGAGTTCTTGTTGGTTATTATTTTGCGGCCATTGCAGATATTTGTTCTTGTTTTAGTCACTAACTCCCTTTACTTTTCATTAAAGTAAAATGACTTTTAAAAAAGTCATTTTACTTTTCAGTGTATCTTGATTTAAGAATCTTTACACGTTTGCACTGGAAAACAGGACAAAATACTGAGGAAGATGATCTTTTTTTTTTTTTTTTGGAGTTATTTCCATATTCTAGTCAAGCTATTTTTTTGTAAACTGAATTCAAAAGATCTTGTGAGTTGTTGCTAAACCCACTCCGCTCTCTAGACGATCTCATTCAGTGTTGTGACTTCTTCCCTTTGATTTGATTTCTACCCTCGGTCTTAAAGGTTTTGGGCTGATGAAACACGGGGCAATGCTGCTTGGGCTGTTTCCCGTTGAGAACGAGTTACACATTTCTATCTGAATTAGGGCTGGGTGATATGGCCCAAAAAATGATCATGCTGATTTTTATTGTTTTTTTTATCAGCCGAGATCAATAATATTCATGATAAATGTCAAATCTTTTTCTTTTGAGTTTAAAGCCAGATTTTTGCTCCAAAGTGAAAGTTGTAGAAACCAGACCATTAATCTTCCTTAACAAAATAAATATCTTAATAGAAAAATGTATTTCTTAGTTTCTGCATGCGATTTTTATTGTTTCAAATCAAGAAACAGGTTTGTGTTGCCTGATAATAATAATAATAATAATACTATTACTTTTTTGTCTCTTGGAAATGCACATTTGTAGCAAAACTGTAGCAACCTCATTTTTATATGGTGAAATTTAATTACTCCGTTTTTTTAAATTAATTTATTTTTTTATTATTATTAATTATTAGCCTTCCATAGCAGCATACACTTAAATCATGATAAACACAGTTAAAACCACACAAATAGCACTCTTCAATACCATGGTAAAATGATAACTATATGGTTTTTAAGTATTTGTATGAAAAACAGTACTCTTAAAATCATTTAGTATAGGCTACATGCACACATGCTATAGCTTAATCACAAAAATACTGTAAATATATTCCATTACTCCTTTAATACATTTAGTTCATGTCTACATGATAATAATATACTGTAGTAAAATTCGATACAAATACCCACATTTCTGACACAATACCGTGGTGTGCTTCGTGTTACTGTAGATAAACACTCTCTTCCGCTTTTGCTGCTTAAACATTATATCGAACTCTTCATATCGTTTTGAGAAATTATATTGCGATTGAAATAATCATGTATTTATTGCCCAGCCCTAATCTGAATACTTTAGATCAGTCATGGGCCTGTTGACTGGAACACTGCTCAAAGTTACCTGTGTGTCATCAGCCTTGAAGTCTTAAGCGTAGCTTCAGAAAGCCTGTAATCTGCTGCACGCTGTGTCTCGCAGGTGGCTGAGACTCTGTTGAGCGACGAGTATCTGAAGCCGTGTCCGCGCTGTGAGCGTCCGGCGCGCTGTCACGCTCTCCGCGGCGAGGGTCAGTGCAGCTGGAGCGACTGCAGCTTCCGCTTCTGCACGGCCTGCTCCTGCGCGGTCCACGGAGCCAGAGACTGCACACACCTGTCTGCCAAACGCCGGAGCAAGAGAGACGTGCTTCCCGGCAGCGCACAGAGCAAACGCAACGTCCGGCGGCTCTGAGACTGTGTGTGTGTGTGTGTGTGTGTGTGTGTGTTTAATTATGAACTTCTCATGAGTTTTGCACTTGTGTACAGCAATCATCTCAGTCCTGTGTATCTGCATGTTTGTACATATTGCTCTTTACATGCTTGTTTTTATACATTGTTTTAAATAAAGCCCTTTTTTACCTATAAATCTAAGCGAACACTGTCATCTATTGATGAGGAGTTCATGAGAGAGTATCTTTTTATGTATTAATTGTTACATACAGAATGCATTGGTACACAATGGAAAACACAGGTCTTCAGTTGGGACTTGTTTTAAATGTATTGTTACTGGTATGAAGAGCTGGGTACAAATCTTACTAATTGTAATCTGTTACTGATTACATGACAAAAACTGTAGTTCGTACCGTAATCCATCACGTTACACAATTTAGGTAATATAATCAGACTGCTTTTAGATTAGTTTTGACCTGTTTATCACATTGATTTAAATGGGATCATTTTGTACTATATTGATATGAAAATGCAAACAGTAAGAAAACATGTTCATGTTATCATCAACAACATGAAACATTATATTACTTCACGTTTTCCCAAACTGGGTTTGAGAAGGAACTGCAGGGGGTTTATGAGTTTAATAAAAAGCTAATAATTAAATCACTAAATGTAATATAAATCATAAAAATGTTGAAACATAATTTAAAAATAAAACACAAATATTTGTTTACCTGCATGTCATGTGACCGGAACCAGTGTCACAGAACCATGAACATGCAAATGTGATGCTTCATTATTAAAATACTTATGTTAAAGTCTCCGGGGTGCTTCAAATAAAAATATTAGGTGAAAGATGATCATATGAGAGATAAGTTGGTGTATTTGTTCATTTTAAAGTGTTTGGAAGACAGACGCCTTCCAAAGTCATACATGATTAAATAACGAGTGATAATTCAAATAAAAGTTAATGTGTGCATCTGTAGTTGATGTGATGTGTAAACACTTCTTAAACCGGAAACCAGGGGTCATGTGACTGATCTCTGTGTGAACACAGAGCTGAAGTGTTTATGAGCAGTGGGCTGTTTTAGAAAGATGAAAAAGAGGAATTAGGGAGATTAAAAAATATATTGCTATTGTGCAGATATGTGATCCTAAGAAAGTAACTGTAGTCTGATTACGAGTATTTTAACATGTAACATTCTAACCACAATTACTTAATTTTTGGAATCCAGGGTTACACTTTATTTTAAGGTGTCGTTGTTACAGTGTAATTATATATTTAAGTACTGAGTAATATTAATCAACTACATGTAATGGTTAGGGTTTAGTTTAGGGTTACTTGCATGTAATTATGCATAATGTATTGTTATAATAATAAGTACATGTGACGTGTAACAAGGACACCTTAAAATAAAGTGTTAC
The DNA here is from genome assembly GCF_012432095.1 of Onychostoma macrolepis. Lineage (NCBI taxonomy): Eukaryota > Metazoa > Chordata > Actinopteri > Cypriniformes > Cyprinidae > Onychostoma > Onychostoma macrolepis. The sequence goes on along the minus strand of NC_081170.1, from coordinate 301,439 downwards.
CTAATCCAGATTACATGTAACGAGTTACTGCCCAGCTCTGCTCGTGTGCGGCGTGTTTATTATCACGTGAGATCAGCGGAGAGTCGCGTGGCGTCGCGTCGCGTCGCGTGGTGTCGCGTCTGGAGTTTGGTCTCCATGGCAACGCGATCAGACGCGCGCGCGGGGAAAGTTTCGCTCGGGATTCTTCAGCGGAGCTTTGATCTTTAATCTCTGATGTTTGATCCGAGCTCTTGAGAATGTTTCCCGGTGAGTCTGAGTCTGGTTTAGCGGCGGGTTTATGGGTCTCTGCGCTGTCTGACGGGGTTTCTGCTCTTCCTTTCAGATTTACCCGAAATAACGAGCGAGAACTTTGTGAGTATCGGAATCCCGTGATCGAATCATGAATCGATCGATCTCTTGAGTTGTTATTGATCGTGTGCTGTGATTGAACAGGAGCGGAGTCTCTCTGATCAGATCTTCGCGGAGTTCTTCAATGATTTCCTGCAGCTTCCGGTGAGAATCAGACACACTGTATCCTGCGGAACTGTAGATAAATCACTGTAACACTTTATAACACTTTATATTATAGGCTTTATAAGATACACAGCGATCAGATCGAGATTTCCTCAAAGTAACTGAAACAAACTTTGTAAAGTGGATTGTTTAAACACATTTAACTGGTCTAGAAACTATTTTCATTCACAAATTGCTTGTAAATTTCACAGTCAATTGCAAAGTAATGGCAAGTAACATTATTTAATTAAATGTGAAATTTTTGTAAAACATACTCCAATAATCTTTGTTTTAGTTACAAAAATTTCGATTGATTGATTTTTAAACTGTATGCTCATTCAGGAAAACAAACAAATGAAAGTACAGTAAATGTATTGGTAACACTTTATTTTAAGGTGTCCTTGTTACACGTTACATATACTTACTATTATAATAACAATAAATTATGCATAATTACATGCAAGTAACACTAAACCAAACCCTAATCCCAATCCTAACCATATATTAAGTACATGTAGTTAATTAATATTACTCAGGTCAGAGGTCAGCCACAGCAGAAGCTTGTTTGTGTTTGGATTATTGTACAGCTGGAAGATCCAAACATGGCCCGTTATAAGATTTCTAACAGAGTCAGTCACTTATTGATTTTTTATCTGTTGGTATTTGATAGAATCCATGATGCCATGCGTCTAAACAAGATGTCCAGGACCTCCAGCAGAAATATACAGGTGCTGGTCATATAATTAGAATATCATCAAAAAGTTGATTTATTTCACTAATTCCATTCAAAAAGTGAAACTTGTATATTATATTCATTCATTACACACAGACTGATATATTTCAAATGTTTATTTCTTTTAATTTTGATGATTAGAGCTTACAGCTCATGAAAGTCAAAAATCAGTATCTCAAAATATTAGAATATTACTTGAGACCAATATAAAGAAAGGATTTTTAGAAATCTTGGCCAACTGAAAAGTATGAAAATGAAAAGTATGAGCATGTACAGCACTCAATACTTAGTTGGGGCTCCTTTTGCCTGAATTACTGCAGCAATGCGGCGTGGCATGGAGTCGATCAGTCTGTGGCACTGCTCAGGTGTTATGAGAGCCCAGGTTGCTCTGATAGTGGCCTTCAGCTCTTCTGCATTGTTGGGTCTGGTGTCTCTCATCTTCCTCTTGAGATTCTCTATGGGGTTCAGGTCAGGCGAGTTTGCTGGCCAATCAAGCACAGTAACACTATGGTCATTGAACCAGCTTTTGGTACCTTTGGCAGTGTGGGCAGGTGCCAAGTCCTGCTGGAAAATGAAATCAGCATCTCCATAAAGCTTGTCAGCAGAAGGAAGCATGAAGTGCTCTAAAATTTCCTGGTAGATGGCTGCGTTGACTGTGGACTTCAGAAAACACAGTGGACCAACACCAGCAGATGACATGGCAGCCCAAATCATCACTGACTGTGGAAACTTCACACTGGACTTCAAGCAACATGGATTCTGTGCCTCTCCACTCTTCCTTCAGACTCTGGGACCTTGATTTCCAAATGAAATGTAAAATTTACTTTCATCTGAAAAGAGGACTTTGGACCACTGAGCAACAGTCCAGTTCTTTTTCTCCACAGCCCAGGTAAGATGCTTCTGACGTTGTCTCTGGTTCAGAAGTGGCTTGGTAGCCCTTTTCCTGAAGACGTCTGAGCGTGGTGACTCTTGATGCACTGACTCCAGCTTCAGTTCTCTCCTTGTGAAGCTCTCCCAAGTGTTTGAATCGGCTTTGCTTGACTGTATTCTCAAGCTTGCGGTCATCCCTGTTGCTTGTGCACCTTTTCCTACCCAAATTCTTCCTTCCAGTCAACTTTGCATTTAATATGCTTTGATACAGCACTCTGTAAACAGCCACACCTTTCAGTAATGACCCTCTGTGACTTACCCTCTTTGTGGAGGGCGTCAATGTTCGTCTTCTGGATCATTGCCAAGTCAGCAGTCTTCCCCATTATTGTGGTTTCAAAGAACAAGAGATACCCAGAATTTATACTGTAGGGATGGTCATTTATTCAAACTCAAATGTAAATATTCTAATATTTTGAGATACTGATTTTTGACTTTCATGAGCTGTAAGCTCTAATCATCAAAATTAAAAGAAATAAACATTTGAAATATATCAGTCTGTGTGTAATAAATGAATATAATATACAAGTTTCACTTTTTGAATGGAATTAGTGAAATAAATCAACTTTTTGATGATATTCTAATTATATGACCAGCACCTGTAGGCTCACAACATCAAAAATACAGCAGTATATTTCATATTTTTATCCCTGTGTTCACCAAACCCATCTCGAGTGTTTGCTGCTAAAAAACTCATTTTTAGTTTCATCTGAGCATAGAAGCCAGTCCCTTTTGAAGCTCCAGTCGTGTCTGATAACTGAATATGCTGGAGTGTGTTTTTTGATGAGCGAGGAGAATTCTTCTTGAAACCCTCCCGAACAACATGTGCTGATGTAGCTGCTGCTTGACCATTTTTTAAGGTTTTCTGACCCCGAGACTCAACTATTTTCTGCAATTCTCCAGCTGTGAATTTGGGCTTTGTGTTCCTCATATTTATAATCCTGTGGAACAGAAGTCATGGCTGGATAATTTAATGTTCATAATCACTCTGGTGCGCTAAAACATGTGAATATGAATGGGAATATACTTCAGAGATATTTGACTCATAAGAATTTCTAGGGGTGCCAATAATTGTGACCAACATGCATTGGAGAAAAACATTTATTTAATCATGAGATTTTCTCCCCACTTTCTATTGTTTTACTTCAATGAAAGTTTAGAATTTTTGTACATTTTTTTGAATGAAATATCAAAAAGATCAATGCAGATTTATTTTCACAGCCACCTTTGCTCATATTTACGAAGGCTGCCAGTATTAGCGGAGGGCGCTGTATGTCGTGTGTATGTATTTCTCTGGTTGTCTGTATCTCAGGTTGAGCGAGTGGTCTGTGTTCCAGGTGTTTGTCGTGCCGCTGAGGTATGATGGGATCTCTGCCGGCTTTGAGCTGCTGGATCACAGCGCTGTACATCTCTCCCGTCGGATCAGAACCGCTCTACACAAGATCCGGTCCAGATCTCTGTCTGACCCGAGCTGGATCCCAGCAGAACCCGTGACGAGACAACAGCTACAGCGTCACTGTATGTGCACAGCCTGCTTCTCTCTCACACACACACACACACACACACACACACACACACACACACACACACAAACACACACACTCTCACACACACACACACACACACACACACACACACACACTCTCTCACACACACACACACACACACACACACACACACTCTCTCACACACACACACACACACACACACACTCACACACACACACACACACACACACACACACACACACACACACACACACACACACACACACACACACACACACACACACACACACACACACACACACACACACACACACACACACACTCTCACACACACACACACACACACACACACACTCTCACACACACACACACACACACACACACACTCTCACACACACACACACACACACACACACACACACACACACACACACACACATGCTTTCTTCTGTTCTGTGACGTGTGACGCTCATAACTCTGACTCTGCAGCGTCTGCACCGAGATCAGAGCGTCCAGTGGCTAAAGAGAGAACGCCTGCCGTTTTTCCTGCAGAGTGACTGTTATTTTGAGTTCAGGTAAGAAGAAGAACTGCTGAGTATTGCGTGTGACGTTGTGATGCATCGTCAAGCTGCTGTTTCTGCTGAATGTCTCGTGCAGAGATCAGAACTTTGATTTGGCCCTTCATGCCAAAATAAAAAACCATGCCATATCTTTATTTTTTATCCTTTTTTTTTATTGAAATGTGTTCATATATATATATATACAGTGGGAAAAATTTTGATCTCCTGCTGATTTTGTATGTTTGTCCACTAACAAAGAAACGATCAGTCTATAATTGTAATGGTAGGTTTATTTGAACAGTGAGAGACACAATAACAACTAAAAAACAGAAAAACGCATTTCTAATAAGTTATAAATTGATTTGCATTTTAACGAGTGAAATACGTATTTGACCCCTTCACAAAACATGACTTGGTACTTGGTGGCCAAACTCTTGTTGTCAGTCACAGAGGTCAGAGGTTTCTTGTAGCTGGTCACCAGGTTTGCTCACATCTCAGGAGGGATTGTGTCCCACTCTCTGCAGATCCTCTCCGAGTCATTAAGGTTTCGAGGCTGACGTTTGGCAACTCGAGCCTTCAGCTCCCTCCACAGATGTTCTATGGGATGAAGGTCTGGACACTGGTTAGGCCACTCCAGGACCTTAATGCGCTTCTTCTTGAGCCGCTCCTTTGTTGCCTTGGCCGTGTGTTCTGGGTCATTGTCATGCTGGAAGACCCATCCACGACCCATTTTCAGTGTTCTGGTCCTGACGGTACACGACCCGTCCATCGTCCCTTTGATGCGGTGCAGTTGTCCTGAACCCTCAGCAGAAAAACCCCGAAGCATCATGTTTCCACCTCCATGTGTGACGGTGGGGATGCTGTTCTTGGGGTCCAAACACGGAGAGTTGAGTTGATGCCAAAGAGCTGGATTTTGGTCTCATCTGACCACAACACTTTCACCCGGTTCTCCTCTGAATCGTTGGCAAGCTTCAGACGGCTGCACATGTGCTTTCTGGAGCAGGCGGAGCTTGCGGACGCTGCAGGAGTTCAGTGCTTCACGGCGTAGTGTTACCAGATGTCTTCTTGGTGACTATGGTCTCAGCTGCCTTGAGATGATTGACGAGATCCTCCGTGTAGTTCTGGGCTGATTCCTCAGCGTTCTCCTGATCACTGAAGCTCCACGAGGTCAGATCTTGCATGGAGTCGCAGTCCGAGGGAGATGGACAGTTATTCTGTGTTTCTTGTGAATAATCGCACCAACTGTGGTCACCTTCTCACCGAGCTGATGGCGATGGTCTTGTAGCTCATTCCAGCCTTGTGTAGGTCTACAATCCTGTCCCTGACGTCCTTGGACAGCTCTTTGGTCTCGGTCACGCTGGAGAGTCTGGAGTCTGATTGATTGCTTGCTTCTGTGGACAGGTGTCTATTATACAGGTAACTCTCCCTTTAAGAGAGTGCTCCTAATCTCAGCTCCTCACCTGTATAACAGACACCTGGGAGCTGATTGATAGGGGGTCAAATACTTATTTCACTCATTAAAATGCAATGATATTTATAACTTTTTTGAAAAGTGTTTTTCTGGGTTTTTTTGTCTCTCACTGTTCAAATAAACCTACCATTACAATTATAGACTGATCATTTCTTTGTCAGCAGACAAACATACAAAATCAGCAGGAGATCAAATCATTTTTTTCCCCACTGTATGTATATAAATATATATATATATATATATATATATATATATACATACATACATACACACATACACACATACACACATACACACACACACACACACATACATATGCATACACTACCAGTTAAAATTTTTGGAATTGTAAGATAATAATAATTTTAATGTTTTTAAAGAATCCTCTTCTGCTCACCAAGCCTGCATTTATTTGATACAAAATACAGCAAAAACAGTAAAATTGTGAATTTTTTTGCTATTTAAAAACATCTCTGTGACTGGTTTTTCACTGATGATGATGATGTTGATCTTTTTTTATTGTCTGTTCCCACACTCAGTTTTAATATATGTACATATATTAAATTTCCGTATATAAAATATCTTGTCATATGAAACCTATTAGAAACTGAAACAATTTCATGAATTAACGTATATATCTAGCCCATTCAAATATGTATATGTATATGTAAAGCATTTTTTCTGGACATATGTTACATTTATGTATATCCACCCTATCCAGCTCATCAATGTATGTAAATGTAACATAAATACAAAAGATTTACATGCTTTAAGATTTAAAGATAGACATGCATTTAAAAAAATTGATTTTGTAAATGTTGTTGTTTAAATATGAGTATGTATGTATGTGAATATTATATACGGCCCTATAGGTAACCTCTATGGTGATATCACAGGTATAGGGCGTTATATGTCATATAATGTATTTCTGTATGGGTTGTTTTCTGCACAGGTTGGCTAAATGTCTGTCTCATCTCAGCGGCGGCGCTTCTTCCTCTCAGACGTGTGATGAGGTGTGTTTGATGAAGGCTTTGTGAGATCATAACCAGCAGGTTTATTGTGCTACAGAAGCCCACACATCTTCAATCTGAGTTCCTGTTTGAGGAGTGTGCACTATAGTCTTCTTCTGTGTTCTGGTGGGTTTGTAGTGCCGTCTTCTGTCTGCGCAGCCGCTGTGCAGTTTTTCAGAGAAGGTGAACAGCAGCTTCAGCTCTCCAAACACTGACCGATCAGAGCCGGCCGACTGCAGCACTGCACACGGTAGGACAGATGTATACGCTCCATTCCTCACACTGGACACAACGCAAGAAAACATATGTGACCCTGGACCACAAAACCAGTCATAAAGATAAAAAAAATTTCAGAAAAAATGAAATTTATCATCTTTCCATTGATGTATGGTTTGTTGGACAATATTTGGCTGAGATGCAACTATTTGAAAATCTGGAATCTCAGGGTGCAAAAAAATCTAAATATTGAGAAAATCACCTTTAAAGTTGTTCAAATTAAGTTCTTAGCAATGCATATTACTAATCAAACATGAAGTTTTGATATATTTACGGTAGGAAATTTACAAAATATCTTCATGGAACATGATCTTTACTTAATATCCTAATGATTTTTGGTATAAAAGAGAAATGGATAATTTTGACCCATACAATGTATTTTTGGCTTTAGCTGAGTCAAATTCGTGTGAAAATCAGTGAACTTTGAATTTGAAATTGATTTTTAACAATAACTCATTAAAGACGGACAGGTTATGAATTCTGAGGTTGTTCAATTGTATTTGCTTTTGTTAACCTCACCTGTTCACATTAATTCAACTGATTTTTAAAATAAGCGTGTTTTATAGTGCAATTTGTGGAGAAAAATTACCAGGAGGTCTTTATCTCCGCTCACTTCTACGAATAACACAATCGAGTCTCGTTATGCTGTCAAAATACTTACATAAACATATATGCATATTTTGCACTGAACTTAAAATATATTGTTTTTATAAATACAACCAATGAGCAACAAATTCAGTTTTATATTTCTCAATTATTTTTAATTTGCTTCACAGTGCTTCATGGGATTGTAGTTCTTTACTAAAGCTGTTAAGTTCACAGTCTTGTGTCTGATTTTTTTGCAAGATTTTTATTTACGTTTTTGTTTCAAATCAAAGTTAATAATGTAGTTGGTTGGTTTGGTTTATGGCTTAAAACACTTTAACGAAGACTTTTTTTACATTTACATTTAGTCATTTAGCAGACGCTTTTGTCCAAAGCGACTTACAAATGAGGAGAACAATAGAAGCAATCAGAGCAACAAGAGAGCAACAGCATACAAGTGCTGTGACACATCTCAGTTAGTCTAACACAGTACACATTGTAAGGTTTTTTAAAAAAAATTAATAAAATAGACCAAAACGAATAGAATAGGTTAGTGCTAGTATTAACTGGTCAGGTGCTGGCGAAAAAGATGTGTCTTTAGATGTTTTTTGAAAATGTCTAAAGACTCAGCTGATCGAATTGAGATAGGCAGGTCGTTCCACCAGCTGGGATGGCACCACGAGGCATCGTTCATTTGCAGGACGCAAGCTTCGATGCGAACAGCTGCTGTCAGATCATCTGGTTGGAATGAGAAGTAGAGTTGAGTGTCATCAGCATAGCATTGATGGGAAAAGCCATGCTTCTAAATGACAGATCCTAATTATGACATGTAGATGGAGAAGAGAAGTGGTCCAAGCACTGAGCCTTGAGGAACCTCAGTAGCAAGAAGCTGGTTCATGGCTTATAACACTTTAACAAAGACTTTTTTTAAATCCCTATGGGAAAATGAATGGAAACAGTGGGCAGCACTAATGCACTCTTCTGTAGAGCTGCTGTGAATCAATCTGTATCGTATGAAGTGGTATCGGAATCAATGTGAGTGATCAGGTGGAATAACTCTCGTGTTGTTCTGTCGCAGGTGGAGCAGGAGGTTTGACGGCGGGATGCAGAGCCAGACGGCGCTTTCTGGACTTCAAGAGGTCTCTGGTCGGCGGGCCGGGAGAGAATATTCTACATCTGTGGATGGATATCGAACGACTGAAGACACTCAGCGCAAAGACTAAGAGCAGGTTATCACCCGCTAACTAACCAACCATCACACATAAGCCACCAGACCAAGTATGAGAACACAAACACTTCTAGCCACGTAAGCTTGAATTCAGACAGTGCCAGTGTGCTCAGGTTTGATGTAACACTCACACACACACACACACACAC